>NC_064875.1:26798438-26935938 GCF_943734745.1 Anopheles darlingi | reverse complement strand
ATAAATCAAGCGCCCCTCCGCGGGAGTGGTTCGGTTCGGTTGCAGCAACCCATGTCGCCGTTGCCGTCACTACCGTCGCCATACCATGGTGATCATGATGGGCTCTGGGGTCTTCCATCAATCGGGCACCCCTTCCATCCATTCCAGGCGCATTAGCTCGATCGAAATCGAACGATCGGACAAGGGAAAGCAAGGGCCGGGCTGGGCATGTTTTAAAATGCCATCGAAATTAATTGCAGAAGCAAATCATGTGCGCACCCCGGGAGTCGAGCTTCCAACCGGAGCGGAGCGGAGGCCTGCGTCCTGTTGCTGATGCTTGTTGAGTTGCAAAAGCGCGGAGAAAGAATTATGATGTTGAGGAGATTATATCGCAGAATGAATGGCGGGAAGGCAATGGCGGGTAGCTCAATGCAAATGTGCGGCGCGAACGCGATGTCCGGGTGCCCGGTTGAGCCCGGCCCGAAGGCACTGTGGACGCCAGGATTGTTTGAGTTTGAAGAATAGAAGAACCATCGCCAGTGGCATCGCGGCATTTGCGACACGACCAAGGCGTCTGTTTTTCGAAGACAAGCTTAAGTGAAGAGAGGCCTTATGGCTTATAATTTATTGATGAACCTTTACTTTTAGCGCTCCGAACCTTCTGGCCTTCCCTCGGCACAATGTTTATTGGCTGTTGCTTATGAATAAATAAATTCTTGCCAATGCACCAGTGCTCAATGCGATGTGTCTGTCTGGTTTACACATGTTTGAAAGCCGTAGCACCAAAAGGTTCATGTGACAGAAGACCAGGCAGACTGCAACGCCGCATCACCGATCGCACGCATCAGCTAAGGAAGGTGAATGCGAAATTGTGAAGCAAAACAGAAGAAGAAAAAAAAGTTGTTGTATGAAAAGATTGACAACAAGCCCGCGAAGGGAAATGGTTGTGATGAATATTAATTCTGTGACAACATGGGCCACCATCGGTCGGTCGTACTGCAGTTTGTTGCTACAGATGGGTGCACATTGGCCAGTTGGTCGTTTGGCGCTCGACCGCTCATCTGAAGCGTTCCATTGCGTCTCAGACAGGGAGGTATTGCAGGAGGGACACAATTTTGGGTTCTCAATGATTGATCGATTAGTGTTTGTCCCCGCGTTGTCTTGTAACCGCTTTTTATCTGCCCAAAATCGCATTATGCATTGACCGGTGCGTCCGGTTCGACGGGTTTGATAGTGTTACATATTTCGAGCATTAAGTTCACACGAAAAATCAAATAACGATCAACGGTAAGAGAGGATTGGAATGACGTATGCTGCTGCGCTGTTGATGGCATGTCTTTGGAGTTTAAATGCACAAGAGAAAGAAAAAAACGGTGAGCTTTAGTGTCCCGCGGAATGCGATGATGATGGATCCGAATAACTTAATCAATTTTAAGGACGAGGCAAAGATGGTTTAAACGAAGAGTAACTGTTTGAAAATAAAAAGGTGTTCGTGTGGTGATTGTGTGGTATGTGAAAAACATACATCACCTATTGAAAACTCGACTTTATGTGCTTTTATACAACGTAAGCAATACTTCAACCAGGGAATAAGACGAAAACTGCATCCAAGAAAAAAATCGTGGTTCCAATACGTGAAAGCCGAAAACTTCTTGAAAAAGTTTGATAGTTTATCAACTATCAAACTTTTTCTTTCATAGAAAGAAAGGGTAGAAATAAAACCAATATAAATCAAAGACATAATTCAATTAAATTGAAAAAAAAACGAAATTTAGAGACACAAATAACATAACAAAATCAGTAAAGAATGTTTGGTCTCTTTGGTAGAATATTCATCGAAATCATAGGTAGGGTAACGGGTTTTTAATGATGAATTACAGACGGAAGTGAGATAAGGTTTAAGGTAGAAAAAAAAACAGGAAAGGAAATTTGAACTGAATAATCCAACGAAGCCTTAATAGCACAGCAACACGGTTCCGCAATTGAAATTGTTCCATGTGTTACTAGATCACATGAAATCCTTTTCAAATTGCAACCATTTATTTTTTATGTTTTGTTTTCTGATTTTCCCATAAAAGAACTATTACATGCATGCTCATGTTCCTCATAAAAAAAAACCTCCGAAACATGTCAGAAGTTACTTTTCAGCGTCCACAGGCTATGCATTGAGACATCATCTTCGCCACGCTCACTTTCTTATGCCACCACCACCACCCCCGGCGGTAATCGCTTCCGTAACACCACCACCGTCGTTGATGTAAGTCGACAACAGTTGGTTACAAGGAAATAGAAAACCGCCAAACCGAAGAGAGTGTTAAATTGCTGAGCCAAAAGGTAGAAAGAAAAACGAAAAAAAAAATCACTCAACCTACCCCATAGGCGAGTATCCTGAACATGCCGGTAGAGCGGTAGTCGAAAATGGAATTTTCTATTCGATTCGCTTTGGCTACCGTTTGATGACGGCGCTGTCGTCGTCGCCGTCGTCGCCGTCGTCGCTGACGCGCTCGTCGTTGGTAAATCACCGGCGCTGCTGCGCCGCGTAACGCAACTCCGGCAGTGCACCGACGGTGGCGCTTGCCGGTTGGCGCGTTTCACGGTTGGCCGGGAACTAGGAAGTGCGGCCACCGCCACCGTCGCCGCTGCCGTTCGCATGTTGACGCGAAAAATGTTGAAACTCATCGTGCCGTGGCGTGCCGTTTGTAGCTTGTGGTCGAAGGAAAGAAAAGCAACAACGAAAAAAAAAACTGACGGCAGCTTCGAAACCGACAACCCAACAGACAGAACCGAACCGAACCGACAGCAATTACTGTGTCAGGAGGTAGCCGGTTAGCCCGCAGTAGTGTAGCGTAGTTGTGTAATTCAAATTTGTATTTTTGAGTTTTTTTTTTCTGCGATGCTGTTGTTACTTTTTCCCCTCCGTTCAAAATGCACACAACGCATTTGGGTTACGTAGGGCACAAGGGGCAGAAGAGCATGACGTGGATCGCGAGTACGTGTAAGTCAACAAATGTACGTCTCTAATCGATCGGTCCAATCCAAGAGCTAACGCGCCCGATGCACGGAATCCGGAATGCTTGTTGCTTGTAAACACAAGCACAGCAAACCACACAACTGGCGCGATGATCGCGCGATCAGCAGTGCAAAAACAGATAACTTCTCCCATTAGGTGAGCCGTTTTATACCGATTCTCACCGGGTTGGCCATTACCTACAGCAGCTCTCGCTTTTTATGACCCTCCGTCGTCGCGCCGGCGCGACGAAGAAGAAAGAAAACAGCAAACTCACCACACGAATTAGGTGAGTAGATCACGGGTGTATTTCGTCGTTGGCCATTATTCCCCTTCCCGCAAACGCAAATTACCGACACCGCCACATGCCGAATGAGCACCTCCGGAACGCTAGAATCTAGAAGATCGGATCGATCGAGAATGCCCGAAA
The DNA here is from genome assembly GCF_943734745.1 of Anopheles darlingi. Taxonomy (NCBI): domain Eukaryota; kingdom Metazoa; phylum Arthropoda; class Insecta; order Diptera; family Culicidae; genus Anopheles; species Anopheles darlingi. The sequence goes on along the minus strand of NC_064875.1, from coordinate 26,932,522 downwards.
GCAAAAGCCGTCGTGGTCGTCGTCGTAGACGTAGACGAGCTGGTTCCTGCTGCTCTGCTGCTTCTACCATTTACTTGCGCGTGCGTCTGTCTGTGGTTCTGGCCATGCAAACGCGCTAATATTGCAAATCATGCCTCAAAATTAATCACTAGTGTACACCAAACAGCCCCAAACACACACACACACAGACTCTTGATGGGCTTAGTGGAGCAGCGCGAGAAGGCGCTTCAGATCCCGCGCGGTGGTGGCGACCGCGCTGATGGATTATGATCGTGCCCGGTTGATAAGCGCTAAGAATGGAATTCCGCGCTGGCTTAAGCACTCAACCAGGGAGGTGTCTGTGGGGTGCGTGCGAATGGGAACCTACCCTCTTCTCCCCTGGAGAGGGGCTGCGAAGTGGGTCTGACGAGAAGGGTGTTTGGGTTTTTTTTGGCGAGTAATCGCGAGGAGTAATGTAGAGGGAACGAGAGTGGAGGTGAGAATTTAGAGGAAGATCTGTCTTTCCTGCTGCTGCTGCTGCTGCTGGGGGTGACCTTCGCCAAGCACACCGGGCCTGCGGTGTGGCAGCATGACGCAGCATCCGTCTTGAAGTGGTGTGGTGTTGGTCTTTTATTTTGGGGTTTTGTTGGTGGAGCGTATACGCACCACTACGGCAGGGCTGGGCTGTCGGTGCAATTTGGCGTGATGAGTTCTTCTCTCCCCTTTTTTGGGGGGGGGGGTTCCTGTTCCTGTACGACGCTTTTGGCGCAGTAGTTCGGTGTGGTTGGAGTTTTGGGCAGTGTGTGAAGAGGGGGAGTAGTTGCTTGGCGAAGAATTAGAGGAATGCTTCATAGAACTGTGCAGCGAGATCTGATGATAGATCTGACGCAGGAAGAAGGCCGGTGCTTATCATTTGAGGAGCAGCTTAGAGTCGTTAATCGGGTGTCGATTGGATTCATTAAATTCTAATTAGATTGTACAATGACTTACATTTTATAACAACAAATTCGTCATAGATGTTTATTGTTCTTTATGCAAAAACGGTTTATCCTCCTTTGCAAGAAATTGACGTTTTGGCTTATTGTTCATGGAAAACCTAAGTATAAGCCATTAGTTTTGGCCTTAAAGCCATCAAATGGGCCTCAAAAGTTGCACTTGATATTCAAGAAATCAAAAAAGCACCGTTAATATGGACAGAAAACATTTTATTTGATTTGATTATTTTGAAATGAAAACAATACAATACAATAAAATAATTATACTGCATGGGATGGATAAACTTTTTTTTGCATACTATATGTGAAAACAAGAAAGTCTCTTCTTTAAAAACAGACAATCTTCGTCCATTCAATGCCGAAATGAAACCCAATCTCGAACAGAAATAATGCTCGGAAAACGTTGGAAGATTTGGACAAACATCCAATCTAATCTTAATAAATATCAGTTTTAAACAGTGATTTGGTCTGGACTTTGAAGACCATTTGGGCCAGAGGTGTGTTTGTCGACAAAAAAAAAGATATAAAAGATTGGAAATGGTTTGCCCCAAAGTCTGGCTGGTAGAATAACACAACGACGATACATTTCATCAAGTAGGAAGCTGGTATGGATTCATAAAAAATTGAGAATACCTTGCTAGTACTAGACTGGACAGTTGAAAGCTTTTTCCGTGCTTGAAGAGGATTGATTTGAATACTCCTACTCGAATTCTAGACAACTCCATAGAAGACGACTCCCCATTATTCGTCTTAGTATTGCTGGTGAAACGCTCCCAGCAGCAACTGTGTGACTAGCGACTTATTCTTATGAGTCACTAGAACGTAGAACTACCCACATTCCTATGCAGACCGTTTAAAACATTCGTGTAAGGTGCTTTGCCCTAGTTAATGAACCCCAGTACTCTCCAAGTCTAATAAAAAACAGCAACATCTAAATTCCGGAGCCCCGAAAAAGTGTCATAATTAAGCCATTTTGCGTCATAATTGCGCTCCATTCCCGAGAGCCCGACATTTGGCCATTTCTTTTGTCGCCTGGCCAATTGGCTGATGTCACCACCTTCTCTTGCGCTCGCAGTACTCGCCATCCACGCCGCACGCCGTCAAGCACTTGACCAAATGTACGACCTTACGGCCGTGTTGTGTGTCTGAGTTAAACAAACGGATAACGCTCTCTGTTCGTTTGTTGGTCTGTTGGTCTAGCGCTGACCATCATCCAGCGCACCGAGCACCACACGCGCCACACGCGGCATATCCGTAAACAGCGGCAGCAAACGCGCACGATGACTGCGTGAATAAAATATATGATTCTCGCGAATGCTAATGATTCTCCATGTTCCGGGTGTGTGCGTCTCTCGGGCCGCTTCTGCTGCCTCAAAGACCATTACCCCCGGGCTAACTGCTGCGCGTGTCTAGCGACGAGACCGGTCGGATCGATGGTCGGCAAGATGTTTGGCAGCTTTTGGGCCCGTCCCAGCCATGAAGGTAGATGTTGCAAATGATTCTTTGCCTGCTGCTGCTGCGGAGAGGAATGGTGGTGGCTGTGGTGCTGGGTGATATTTTTATCTTTCCTCCCTTTTTTGGCCGTTAATTCGTGGTTCGCGGACCCAACGTCCAGCCGACCAGACCGGTTTTTCGGGGAGACCCGGATCGCGGACCAGAGTGCAGCATCAATTTCAAGAACCTTTTCGGTGAGGGGCGTTCGCAGCGGCGCTTCACACAGCACGACGATGACGACAAACGCACAGCACGATGACGATCGAAACCACTCCAACAGGGAACTCCAAGATGTAATCGACGGATCCGGGGGTTCGCAAATGGTCACCAGTGGCCACCGCCAGTGGCCGTCAGTGGAGTCGTCGAGTGGAATGGAGTGCTTTAATGTATTCACTGGACTGCCCGGAGAGACAGGCCTGCTTGGATTGTGCCGAAATGGAATGGTTGGGTCGAGAATTTTCGGCAAAAACCTGCCTCGTCGCGATTCTTGGGCTCTTGGGCATCGTTTCAGCTGCTGCTTCTGCTGCCTTCGGGCGGAAAAGGGCGGATCGGGCAGTCGCGTCGTCCCGTCTCGCCGACTCTACGTCAAGTCCGGTTGTGTCAAGTCCTCCGCGCGATCAGGTGAGGAACTCGTTCTCCGGACCCGGAGCGAACTTTAATGAATACCTCACGTGCAAACGCACCATCAGCATCAGGCGGCGGGTAGGGGACATTGACAAGTTACAATAATCGATCGAGCACCCGGTAACCGGTGCTAGTGTGCATCCCTTGGTGCGAGGGGGATTACCAATTAGAAGTCAGGCTGCATGATCTTAATCTCAGATCTCAAAAGTTGCAACATTACTTGTGAGGTTCATGTGGACCTCCTCCTACAGGGCACTAAGCTGTACGCGATGCATTTTGGGAATCTAACGTGAACATCTACATTATCTGGGATTTTTTTTCAAGTACCTTTAACGCACGTTCGCGCCTCGCGAACCAATCAAGCACTACACTCCCTCTACACTCCCTAATGGAACTCGGTTTCGACAAAATGCGCAAGTATGCAAATGCGCCAACCAACTGCTCCATCGGCAATCTGAACTGTGTAGGATGTTGTCGCCGGTCGCTGGTCGCTGGTCGCCGATCGCCAGTCGCCGGTCGCCGGTCATTAAGGAAGATTCTTAAAATGCAAATTAGTTCCGAGAACATTTGAGCAAAAAAAACAAAACAACAAGATGGAAAATAAAAAGGAGCCCCACTAAACATGGGGCAAATGAAATGAAACCGGTCCGACCAGAGACTCCACTGGAAACGACCCCCTCTGTGTGGAGGTAGCTGGCAGGCGAAGAAGGGGCAGCGGCATAAATCGACCCAATTTAATTTGTATGATAATCCATTCCATCAAACGGCATTACCGATGCGGGAATTCGTTTTGCGGATCCCGTTGACTCAGCTGCGACGCGCGGCGAGACCGCGAGGAGTTCTAGAGGTCCCCCCCTCACGGACGCACCGGCGAGCATCCAGCTGATCCGGCCCCCGGGTTGGCGGCCCCGGCGGGGACCCGGGATTATGAATTATAAGCACCCCTTTCCCCGCCTGCTAACGATAGGTGCTGGAATTTGAATAACAGGATTAAAAGATGGATCAGGTCGTATAGATTGTACAAAATGTCGCCTCGATGGCCGACCCCACGCGGTCGAATAGATAAAGGCCATGACAAATGCCCCGCTCTGCACGCAACTACAACAGTCCGCGAATTATAGATTTTATCGCAAATTGAATTCCGCGTCCTCGAGGTCCGCGAGATCCGGAGTCCGGTTTCTTTCTCTTTCTCCTGCCTTCAAATTCGATCTGGCTTTCATCTAAGGCGGATCACCTCAAGAGTTCAGGAGCCCTTTCAGAGGGCAAACGGATCGCTTCCTGCGCCCCATTCCTGCCGCCGGGCTGGGTAATCAATAAAACATTACATTTTCCGAAATTTTCAATTAAAATTCAAACACCAAACGGGTCACGGGGCCCGGGCTGCAGCCCTGCCCCTGCCAGTCAGATGCGCGCGTTCACGCGATCTTCGTAACGCCTCCAGATCGTCTGCACAGACGAGGCTCTGGTGGCGCGAGGTGTGTGTGCCACCGGTTAGTACCGGTGATCCCGTGCCCAGCAGCAGCAGCAGCTCTCCGTGCCATCGAAAAGTCAATCGAAAATATGCATTTTCGCCTCTCGGCGAAGGTCTCACCACCAAATTGACCAACAGTTCAGACCAGAGCCTACTGCTGTTGCTGCTGCCGCTGCTGCTGTTGGGCTTAGCTGTGACGGCGCCTTGGTGAGCGCGACGACGACGAGGTAACGGGGTGGCTCGTGTAAGCAAATAAATTAAATTTTGACAGATTTATGATAATCCGATTGCCAAACCGCTTATTTGCCAGTTTATTTCGTGTGGCGCACGGTGCAGTGGTGCTGGTGAGACCCGGGGCCGGGGACAGGTACAGGTCGCTGGCATGCTTGCGAGTGGTGCCATGATCTGCAGGTCTCGCCCAGGTTGCCCATGGTTACGCGACAGCCTGGTGCCCGTTCAGCACACAGTGGGCTCGTCTGGTTAGGTCCGGCCAAGATCCGGATCCGGAGATGTCGTGCGTGAGAGCGCCTACGACTGTGTCTGTCCGAATGTGTGTGTCTGTGTATGCGTGTGTAATTCATGGTAGACAGTGTCTTCGTAAAGCTGTCTCTAGAGCCTCGTCGAGGTATTTATGGTCCGGCCGAGTCGAGCCTCGGTTTCTAGCTAGAGGACCTAGAGGACCTTTGTACCGTACCGTTGCGTTGGGCAGAAATCGCATTTTAATACGTTTCGAGTGTCCGCAGGCGACACGAAACGGTCGATCGACGGACGGTGGTGGAGAAAAGTAATATGTTTGTTGTTGTGGCAAATTTATTGTTGTGTTCGCCAGGATGTCGAACATGAGGCGTTGTTTGCATCGTCGTAAGGGCTTCCCCTCTGTACCCGGGTTTATAGCTGATGTTGTTTTGCAATGAGCCATTGGCTCTTCTCTGCTCTGGTGGGATAGAGCATTAGACACGATGTTACTGGAGCTCGTAGCTCCTAATAGGACCTCTTCCCTTCACCCGCTACCCGATTCCCCGCGTTGTCTCGTTACAAGCTTGTCAACGGTGCACTCAACAACAAGCAAACAGTTTATAATTAATAAACAAACACTGTGATCCAAGGGATCAGAAAGAAGAGAAAGAGAACACGGGACATTGTAAACCAAAGAGAGAGGCTGGCTGGCTGGCTGGAAAATGGATCTATTTGAAGGAGAAAAAAGTGAACCTTACAAGTGCAGCAAACAGCACAAGCTCCTATGCCTTCTGTGCAGTACGTAAGGGCCCTCTGCTGGCCGTTGTTTGTCTGTTTGTTTGTTGGTAAACAATCTCGGTTCGGTTGAGTCATAGTACTCCGAGTGCTCCGGTTTTTTGTTTGCAGCATCTCGCCGCAATACATTGAGCAATCGCCATTCAAACGTTAAGGTTATCTTCGGCTTCGCAGAGTCCCTACCTTGTCTACGTTGTCTTGATCCAGCAGCTGAATCACGAGATACCACAAGATCACGTGAACTAGTTCAGTCAATATTTGTCCTAGCTCTTACCAGTTATGCCAGTGACCCTCGAAGTACAGGGAGTAACACACGAAAACCACGAAACCTCATCGCGTTGCGTAGTAAACGACGAAGCGGAAGCTCGCTGACAGAATGACAGATAAGACGATGCCCGAAGAGCGAGAGCACCGGACGTATCGCTCCATGTCCTCACCGGTGGTCCATGGAGTAAGGCTTATCGGGAAACGATGTCCGCGAAAGCACTGGCGTCAATTCTACAAATTGTATTGGGGTTCATATCTCGTCGACCAAGCGAGCGCGCGCGCGCGCGCTCTCTCAGCGAAAATAATTTGCAGCCCGCAAACCGATTAGTCACGGAACGATAACGGTCACAGACTGGCCGTGTGGTAGTAGCATCTAGGTTCGTCTGCCCAAAAAAAAACCGTCGAAAAAAAAAGAAACGAAACGAGTTGAGATGTGATTCACGATTCGACGGGCCTGGATATTATAAACAATTGTTCGCGTGTTGTTCAGTACCATTTGAGGCGTTCGGCGGGACGCAAGTGTCCAGATAAGTCTAGGCGTCCAATTGCTGCTACCATTTGACGCTGCTGCTGCGTGTGCGTATCTTGTGTACGGTTCGGTACGTCTTCCCTGGCATCGTGACACCCTCGGAGACACACGTTCAAGATGGGTTGCACCGAGTGGCTGGAGATGAACCAGAAGAACAAACCGCAAAGCAACGCGCTAGCTACAGGTTTGTAGTCGGTGTAGTCGGTGTAGTCGGTGGTGGCTGTAGATTACCCGCTTATTGCTTGTTCGAATGCATCATCACCGGCATTATCATCATCAACATCATCATCATCCTGTTTGCTGAGTGCAGTAGTGGTCTTAGGGAGATAAGGAGACCGATTCAAGTGTAGCAAGTGTAGGTTTAAGTGCGATTTGACACCGAGTGGTGCGCAATGGCAGTGGAGTTGGTATCTGAAGAGCACTGGCTTCAAGATGCGATGCGGTTATCGTCTCGCACCGCACCCGGTCCCCGGTCCCCGGTCTCTTGGTCCACTTATCAATGGTACGGAGCGGAGCGCTTACATGATAAGATTGTTCGCGCATCTCGACAGCGCCGTGGTTGTGACAATACTTGAGTATTGCCTGGTACACTGTCATGTTTCTCTCCAATTGAAAGGAACTGTAAATAGACCTCCGATTGCTCCCTACCTATTGGTGGCGGTGATGATAACGAAGCAATTAAGCTATTTGAGTGATAACTTTGTTTCGGTATCGGTTTTTTTTATTATTGTAGATTAAGAATAGATAATGTTACGTCATCAGTGATCGTTGATCCTTGAAGATATCGAAATAGACTCTTCTACATACTATATGTACATGGTCCCCGTGTTCAGTGTGTTCAAAAATAACATTCACGCGAATGTGTGCGCCTTTCTCTTCTTACCTATACCCGACTAGGCATACTGACGTTGCTTACAACTGGTTCCTACCTTGCCGCAACATTGTTCGATTCCGGGTTAAGCCACCAGGAATGGACATTCGGTCGATCGCAACCGGCCATTACGTTTACGCTACTTGTCTTCCACGTGACCGCCGTCGCTGGCTCGATCGCCGCTTACCTGCTGCTCGAGCGGTACACCAAGAAGCAGATTAACGTAAGTTGTCGTCGCCTTTCACCAGGATAAGATGCCCGCGTTAAGTCGATCGTTTCATGAGCCCAACTTTTTCCATCCCAGTATGTCCTGGTCGCGTGCGTAACGGTCGGTTGTATCGTGGGGATTGCCGTCCCCAGTAACCTGATCGCAGTCGCCTTTGGCCGTGGTCTGATGGGGTTCGCCCACGGGCTTGCCTACCCGGTGGTGCTGGTACACGGCGGTGAAATCATTGTCAAGGAACTGCGCGGTATCATAATGGCGTCCGTCAACTTCTGCATCGTCAGCGGTGTGATGCTAGGTTCGGTGTTCAATAGCATCACCGAGGAAGGCATTCCACCGTATCGTCTTTTGGGCATTCTCGGTCTGGTCTACATGCTATTGTCTGTTTTCCTCAACTACTTCCTCTGCTACGAATCACCGGTGTTTCTGGTGGAGCGTAAACTCGACGGCCAAGCCATCCAGAGTATGATCAAGCTGCGCAATGAGTCGAACGAGACGTGGGAGATCCGTAACGAACTAACGGAAATCAAAACGATGCTATCGGAGGACGAGCTTACGTCGAGATCGATCCTGCAAGATGGTAACCTGCGGCCACTGGTGTTGATCGCCCTGGGGAAGCTGGCGGCCGTACTGTCCTTCAACTATGCCATCAACTCGATCAAGTACATCGTCATCGATGAGGCACTGTCGCAGGATCACGATACCTTTAGCCTCGCGACGACCGTTCTAATGACGATCCGATTACTCGGCGGAATGGTCGGTATGTTTATCGTGGATTTGCTCGGCCGTAGGGCCCTTGTTGCGGTTTCATCGTTATCCACCGGGCTACTGTTGACCGCCATTGGCATTACCTATCTCGCCGCGGACTCACTGTCCAGTGATGTGGCGATGGTGATCCTCTTCGCCTGCGAAGTAGGTTCCTCCCTGGGGCTTACCTTCGTACCGGATGTGCTCTGTTCGGAGGCATTCAATACGCGCAAGAAGGTGCTCTCGATTGTTGTGGTGCAGCTGCTGGAGAATGTACTTCAGGTCATCATCTTTGCCATTACGTTCGAGTGGAATTTTGCTGTTCAGGATCGGTACGGGGGAACGCTGCTAGTGGCCGGTGTGCCACTAGTGGCCATCGCTTACGTGCTCTACCAGAAGCTACCCGAAACGTCCAAGATGTCGATCCGGCAGGCACGCATCGAGTTCTACAAACGAGATGGTATCGTATTCGGTGGCAGTAAGAATTCCGTTGAAGTGCTGTACGATTGACCGGAGGATGGGACTAGCAGGTTCCTTACTATTTATGTAAATAATAAAGTTATATTTATTCAACCACTAAAGAGAATGATGTTTCATTTGTTTATTTGAAAGAAAAATCATCGCGAAAGGGGGCCAATTGGTGGCCCATGAGATAATGGAGAATAGCTGTACTGTCGGGTCGCTGTCTAGGCGAAGGCGATGCCTTGAGCCTGATAGGCCAGAGATATCGGCAAAAACTTCCTCAGGTCAGATAGTAGATCGGACGGGCATCGCTAAGTGTCGTTGAGTGTACCACTATCAGACATTGATGTCAGTCCAGTACAACGACCGACCGCTGGGCGCAGGCGTGAAATTAATTATGAGACACTTCTGGGACCGCATTAACGAGCTGGCGAGTACCGCGCGCAAACATTGATCTCGAACGCTCATCGACACTTGACTTGACAAATGGATTGTTGTCTGTTTGCAACTATGATGCGTCGTACGATCGAGGCTGCGAACCCCTCCTTTCTCTGTGCTCTGTGATCATTTCTTATCAGTCGGTCAGACCGTGTTTTCGCTTTCATTCGTTCCGTTCCGATCGTCCGGCCCATGTAGAGTGATGCCGCCCAAGAAGGCACCGATCACGACAAGCACAAGCGGACATGTAAAGGCGGGACGTTGCGGTGTAATGTCGATTTGCAAACGCAGTCGAAGTCGACGTGGTACTATATTTGTGTAACCTAGATCGTACAGTGCACCAAGCCTGGACCAACTGAGGCTGATCACGGCATCGGCGCCGCACGGCACCGGTTGCACTTGCAATTATGAGTCGTCAATTTGATTATGACACCGGCCGGGCAATGTGTACTGGGGCGTAGCTGCTGCTGCTTGTGTTTACTGCAGATTGCTCCAGATGAAGCGCCATTGGTTACATTGTATACCGGACAGACAGACAGACAGACACGGGCTGGGTTGCAACTAAGGCATTCGAGCGTCGCAAAGTGATACGATAAATATACGATCGAGCATACGCAGACCTTGCAGCGCAGTGAGCACAGTGTGAGAGTAGCTTTACGTAAAGCTCATACTCATAACGTTATTCTACCATTGGTGCATTTCAAAACTTTAATTAAACCAGAAAGAACAGGAACATAAAACCACAGACATGATTGTAGGTTGGTTAGTCAGGTTGCGTTGCGTTGCAGTCCACCAATAACAAGTCAACCTTATTATTTCAAATTGTATACCCAGGTAGCTTACGCACTTGCAACTTCCTCCCTCAAAGGGAATGCAGACTTCTGCAAAGAGATAAAGAGGAATTCGTTGTCCACCAAGTACTCCGTCGCCGACACTCTGGCCTCTCATAAGTCCCGTCAGGAACTCTATATGCTAATCACTGGCGGCTGCTTTCATCGCTCAAGCCACAATCTACTGTTGACGTGAAGTTGTCTAATCGGCTTCTACTTCGTTCCGTCGTTTACATGCAAAAAGCCCCCCATACCCGACCCGACTACTTCGATGGTTCCTGGACTTGATCGACACTTGGTTGCAAAATAATGGCGGCTCGCGGCGCTATCACTTCCGCGCGCTTCGAGGCACCCTGATGCAGGGTTATCACGTCGTCGTCGTCAGCTTAGACGTATCGTTCCAGTACTTCCTACATGTTTTGAGGACACTCGAGGGAAAAGGGAAGCTTAGGACTGAGGACCGAATACCGAGGACTATCCGTGGTGAGGGGGTTTTGTTTTTGATGAAATGTTTTACAGTCAGCCTGGCCTCGATCCTTCGGTCGGTGCGCTACTTCTATTGATTAAACAACACATATACATTGCGACACGTGTGCGCGTCTTGAAGAAGTTCTACGCGATTGATTAACGACTGGACGGAGTGGAGGGCACAGACTCGGGGGCACAGTAGAAGAAACAACAGCACAATCAGCAGCTCCAATGGGCTGGGGTGTAACGCAGCAGCAGCAGCTCATGCGATGCTTTATCAATAGCCGGGTGGTGGTTCGTGGACCATAAATTTCAATTGGTTCTTTGTTTATCAATACAGTATTGAGTGCTGGCCACCGTTAGTGTGACAAGGCGTGTGGTTAGTGGCGTTTACCACGGCGACAATGTAGCTCTTTGTGGGTCGCCAGGAATACTTGCCAGCTTCCTGAAGAACCACATATATGGGAGACCCACCAGCATCCACTTCAACAGATCCCGAAGGCGCATACTGATGTATCACTTATGCGCGTGCGCTCATTAAAACCCCTTTCTAGTTCCAAAGGGTCTGTCTCAATTTAATGTTTCCCCATGTTGTTGATCGATGATAATTGGAATGTCACCAACCCCCTGCCCAGGGAGGGACTGTCAACAGTTCAATCCCAGCGAAAGGAAAGAATAGAGATATTGAAATCAAAATTTGAAATTGAAATTGATAGCCCTTTTTTGATTATGTTTGTGTGTTGTGTGTGTGTGCTGACGAATGCATTCCCTGGATCACATGTTGCATCAAACATGCTCCCTTCGAAAAGATTGAAAAAAAACTGAGCAAGCGAAGAAGCCCTAATGTCATCAAATATCATGAGCACACACACACAAACAAAACATTCCGAATTAACACAATGTTTGCGCACAGAGTCGTGGTGGTGCGTCGTCGCGAAAAGCGGTGCGTTCTTCTCGCGCCTTTCCGGCCATAAACCAGCCGGACGACCAGACCCAGACGGCCCTCTAGTCCGTCCAAGAAAGGGTCAGAAGAGGCGGGGGTTTACGAAACCGAACCACCTCTCAAGGGCACCTCGGAGTGGCCCGGGGACAGCGCGGGACTGTCGCTCTGTTCGCTGGCCACTCCTCGGCCCTCAGGTTATATCATTTGTATGCGGATAACGATCGGGCACGAATTTTCGGGGAAGTGGCTGGCGGCCCATCGAGCAGGCTGCGCGCTCCGTTGTCATAACGACAACAGGCACCACCAGCATCGCCAGCCAGCGTCGAATAAACCCTTTTTTTGGCTGATGGTGTTGTTGTTGTCGTATGTTGGTCCAGACGTGGCCACAGACGTAGATCGCGACGCCGAGAGAGAGAGAGAGATATGGAGGGTTATGCTGCACAATGTCACGCCAGTGTGTGCCACCGTGTGGTGGTGGCAAGAGACAAGAGGCCTGCGAAGGGAGGTCTTTGCGTCTCGACGAAACCATAAACAACATAAACATGGTGTGTGCGAGCGCGCGATCGCGTGCTGTTGCTCCCGAAAACACATGCCCAGTTCGATTGCCCCCTCGAGTAGTCAAGGGGCGTGAGGAGGGTCGTGAGGGTCAATCCGCAATGCTGCAGCATACGCACGTCTGCCGCCCGTTGTCGCGCGGGTTTATGGTTCGAAAATTTTGGGTTCTCCTCGTCGCCACCCACCCCCGAGGCTCAGATTACGGTGACCAAACGGGGCGTATGTTGCGAATTAGCATCAAACCGCGGTCACCATTGGCGCTGCGCCAAATGTGCATCCAGTGTGCGAACGCGACTCACGAGAAGGTTTGTTTGTGCGCTTCAAATTTCTGCGCGATCGTAAATTATTGACGACGACGAGGTGGTGGTGGTCGCACTGGGTGTATCCGGCATATAACGGGCTTTTGCGGTGCGTGGAGGAGGGTAGGTAGGTCGCTCGCTCGCTTGGTGGTCACGAATGCAAATCATGCGCAAATATCAATGGACGGGATTGATTGTGTTGTGTGACAACAACATTGTGGCTGCAATGTTGCATTTCTGCACCCGGGGAACGGGAGGGGAACTGCTGCTGCTGCTGTTGCTGCTACTGCACGGGAAAAGGATTAAGAGGGAGAGAGATCGTTTAATATGTTGAAACATTGAGCAGGGAGGAGCGGTTGATTAATTTCATTTAGTTATTCTTTCCCTTTCGTTTGGCAATGATTAATTGATAACTAATTGGTAATGGTATGGGGGGGTACTGGAGACTGAAGAGAGGTTGAAGGCTTTATGTTTGGAGCAGAAAACAAAACTCAGCAACCTAGATTCGCATTAAATCCCCTTTTTTGTAATATCTTCAGATCAACTTTAGTTACAAAGAAAGGCTAGTCAACTCCTTCTAATGTTCTATAATAAGCAGCTGAAGGTCCACCGCTTCAGTTTCATAATTTAGCTCATGTAAGTTTGTCTATCTAATTTTTATTTACATTCAATCAAGTTTCTTATGTTCTAATTCATGATTTATCTTTCAACTGAAATCTGTCGCACCATTCTGGCAATTTTAGATGACATACAGATGGTAAGGAAGGAATGTGAAAAAGATATTAACGAAAAATGCATCGTTGTGGAATTAGGAATTAGACAAGAAACAGTCGAGTGATTGCATCATATATTGAAGAAAAGATTAACGAATCCAGTTAATTTAAGATGAATAAAAATGTCAATATCGATTGGCTTATCATATAACCAAACATGCCGCAAAACATATCACATGCTATATGGTGCTCACACTATTAATGACATACAGTTTTGAATGTAGTGCAATATAACAGGACTAATATATTGTTCGAATTCGAGTAATTTGATGTCCTAGAATGCATCAGATAAAGGCTAATCCCAAATGTTCCTACAGTTGTCGTGTGATACTGTTTTCGGTGAAGGTAGTACACGTTCCTGGCAGATAATTGATGCCAATGAATTCCTAATCAAACCAAACCTTCAAACTTTATTCTTTAGCATAATAATCCGTTATTCAAACCTAACATGAATACATTTATTTAGCATGAAAATCTATTTTTATAAATCAGATGTAGACTGGTCAAGGTCTTTGACAAAGAGCAAAAATTTTATTTAAAAAATCTCTCTCTGGACCTCTGGAAATCTCTGGACCAAGTTCAGTTCTCCTATCCTGTAGTTAACAAACATCATTGCTATGTTCCAAGCGACACCACACATTTGGCAGTCAGTCAGGCATTTGAGTCATAAAATTGAAAGCATTTTTCCTTTATGTATCGTAGCATACTATGCTGTGGATAATCAACAAACATCTGATGTACGAACCGGATGAAAAAAGGTAACCTACGTGACCTTCTTTTTGTTGGGAATTTTCATCTCATTCCATATTCATGATCTGTGGTTTATGCCCCTTTTATTGTCCTTTCGACCCCTCTGAGTGTGGAATACCTTATCGTTTCCTTGGAAACCCGTCGATGTGCATTGAATGTATAACGCTGCTTCTCTCGGTATGTCGCCAGTGAACTGAATCCGTCACAAAACTCTTAGCCTAGAGATTGCTCAAAAATAGTGGATCGTCTGTGGTACAAACCATTCGAGTGGATGTTCGATCGACGGTCGATGGAAAGCCTTGTCAGTCTTGTCAACGACATTCACTTTTCACCGGCAATCGCACTCGATCGCTGATTGCTTCTTAAAGTGTCATCTCCCTTCCTCCCCCGTAAAGGCGATCGCGATCGTGCCCGTCCTCGGAGTAGGAAGACGATTCGATGCTATAATGACTGACTTCGCAACGCGGCAGCAGCAGACAGGGAATGAGTTTATTAACTTCATCACGACCGATCTTCACCTTCCAACCCCTAGGTGCCCGCTGATGCGCATCTCCCCCGCTCCCACCCCCCACCCCTTCGCACAATCAGCTTCACGGTGCATCATCTTCGTTTCGCTAATATCTGCAACCCTCTACGATGATGATGATGATGAAGGTTGATGATGGTTGAATGTTAGTTTTTAGTTTCGTTTAACCCCGCGCACCATCTGTACGGTACGATCATGCGATCGATGCTGGTATTGCGTGCTGGCTGGCTGGCTGGCTGGCTCGAAGCGGAAAGTAAATAATGGACAACGCTGGTGGTTCCGCGAACGCCGGCGAATGACTTGCCGGCGTATTGCCCGCCCTCCATGAGCAATGAGCGATGAGTCAGAGCCGCTGGCGGCTGGCGGACCCCGTCCTGGGGGAGTTGTAGGCGAAAGTGGTCCCAACATGCGCAATGGCACCAGCACCCGCTAAGGGGCCGCACGCTGGTGATGTACCATATGCTCCGCTGTGACTGATTATGCTCAACGGCAACGAGCTCGAGCGCGTTGATGAACGATTGATGCTGTAGGAGTCCCCCCCCACCGGGCTGGGTCGGGGTCATAAAAGTGTATTCTGTACACATGTGTGTCTTTCGCCTCGAACACACACAGACACACGTGTTTGGGGGATTAGCCGGCAATTGGCCCCACCGGGCAAATCGTGTGATTTGCCGGAGAAAATGTTATTTTCCCATCCATGGTTCATTACTTTAACGGTTTTATTGCAATTGTCAAACATATAAACATCTTTCATGTGGTTTTGGTACATCCCTTTAAAAGGGTTTTTTCGAGTTTAGTCAGTAACTGCAGATGTGTTTATATGCGTGTTTACCATTTAAATCGCAAAGATTGTCTCCTTTCCTCGGAGGAAAGCTACTCAAGGAGTTGTCGTTAAGTATGCATATGAAACGCTACCAATGTTGTATTTATTTGAGCATTAGCAAAACATTATAGTAACAAGTCAGAGTAGAGATACTCTCTTAAGATATTGGATCTAAAGATCTGATCATTAGCATGCATCATTGCGTAACCAATTTGTGATTCGATCGTAAACAAACAAAATAAGAAAACATTCTACCGGCAAAAAATTAGTAACCTTGCATTAATAATTTTAAATCTAATTTATTTGTAGTTGTTATATCTATCATTAAACTACCTGTAATTTGTCGATCAGCAAAGGAAAAGGGTGGATCCTTAAGCTCATGTGGCCTCAGAAGGGTTTTCTAAACGAAGTTAATTAGTGAGACGAAAAACGAAGGAATGTATTTAATTCAGATGTGTAGGAACCCCAATCTTAAGTGAATGTAATGTATGAAACAATTTGAAATCAAAATAGTGTCCGTCAAAAAAGAAAAGAATTCTTCTAATTTCACAAAAGTTTACAGACAAAACAGCACGATCAAGCGTGCTCCAGGTTTCTTTTGATAGTTTTCATTCAGAGAACACGTTGCTGGCTAATTTTACCAGCAAAGTGGCCTAAAGGAATGTAAAGTTGAAAACAAGTCTTTCGCTTTTGGAAAAAAAAAATCCTTGCCATTCCAGCTGTTGCCATATGCGGACTGAAAAAGTGAATCTGGAAAGTGTCGTATAATGGTTATTACCAAAGTAAATTGTAGTAAAATTAAAAAATTATCCAAATGCAAAAAGCTCTGATTTATTTATTGCCACAACGCATCACAGAAAGGAGTCAAGTTGGTACAAATGTTTGGTGGCTGATAAACGCCCCTAACATCCTCAAATTATGTTCTGAAAGTCTGAACAAATTCGTCCTGTAGTATACCATTTTAAACTTTAATAATAACAAAATAACTAAGAAGAGTACAAAAATACATTTTTCGACTTTTCTGTAGAATCTTCTGGTAGATAGCAACCTGTTCTGGTTGTATATTGTATACTGTCACAGCTCAAATCCTTCCTTTACACAACGAACAGAAGCACCAGAGTCTATTTTGAAAGCACATACTGATACGTAAAGGACATCGATGAGCTAGAACTGAAGGATTCCACATCGTAGCGGAATGTTTGTACAAAAGACCCAGCAACGTACATTCCTACAATGGTGAACGGTAAAAGGAAAGACTAAAACAGAGGCCTTAAAGTACCCTGTTTCGCTTTGCCAATAATGGTTCAACCCTTATTTCATGTAACATAAATATCATGCAAAAAAAAAAACAACAACAAAATCCAAGCATGCCTTTCCGTGGCTCTCATGCTCGTGCAACGATCCATTCCGGGACGCCAAACTATTTATCATTTAACATTCACATGAGCAGCGAGGACCTTAAGATATGCGGCGTGTTTTTGCACCCAACAAAAAAAAAACAAAAAAAAAAACAGGGAACGCGAGGGTGCCAAAAATCTTAAACGAAACGAATTAATGGCCCAAAGTGCCCAACAGAGAGACAGAGAGAGAGAGGGCTCTGCCTTCAGCTTCGGCTGCGCAACCCAAAAGAACAACAAATTGGTTGCGCAAGTGTTCATTTTTAAGATGCCTTCCATGTGCTGCTTTCCACTCGTCGTCCCCAACCCCAATTCCAGCGTCTCCGATTCGGAGGAGACACACGCACCACGGCAAAAACAAAAAAAAAAAAACACCGAAGCGAAAGAAAAACCTCCTTGGCAACCTTGACATAAGCGTTCGGCCCCGGATCCTCGCACGCACGCAAGTGCCAACATCCGGCCAATAATTACTCTCGCAATAAATTAGTGGGCCTTTTAGGGCCACTTCTCGCAAACGCAAACGCGCAGCGACTCCTGTTTCGCCTTCGCCCCCTTTCCTTTCAACGCGCTGCGCTGCGTGGCGGAACGTCACAAAACAACACAACAGCAGCCCAGCAGCCGCGCACACTACGCGCAATGCCATGCCATTTCCGGGGACGAACAAGAGGCCGAAGAAGCTGCTGGTGGAGGTAAGAATGATCGTTATGCCCTTTTCATCGTTGGAGTGTCTTTCCAGACGCGCTCCGTTCCGTTGGCCCATTTCACCAGCCCTGGTTATGGCATTTGATGATGATGATGTAGGGGCAGAGGTTCCCAGGGCAGCATTAAACCCTCCCCCCTCCACTTGGCAGAGGGAACCTCAGCAGGGGACCATCACGTTTGCGACCACGTGTTTGAATACGACGACTCGGGGAAAAGGATTTTCCGGCACTGCTGCTCATGGGAAAATGGTGGCCAGAACGGAACATTCCGGCCGCAAACTGACGCGAGTATTCGGAATTCCGACAAATCCCTTTTGCGTTGCTATCGTTGGCCCAGGATAGGAGAGTAGGAAGGAAAAATATATGTTTACAAACAGCTCATTGCAATGTCCCCCTTCATGTGAGGGAATCCAACATTATAACCAACATTCAATCCTTCGACGCGACTGTGAAGTGCTTGAGTTGCCTCGAGATGAATTTGTTTTTCCTCGAAACTCGAACCACGGTGTATTGCCTCCATTGTAATTTCATTGTGGGGGGTCCCTTTTTCTATTGTGTTGATCGTTTATTTTCCTTTTTCCAACTTAATGTTAATTATGAGGGGCATTTAGTTCCTCGACTTTGACTGATACTGCGCTGTGGCTGAGTGTTGAGTGTTCTCCGACATAATCGATTCGATAAGTCGATCATCGACATTGAAGTGTTCTGAACTGAACTCAAAAAGGGAATGGTTTCGACTTGGCTGCCAAGAAGTCACTTCCGCTTCCGGAAAAAAATGGGGAAAGAGGTTTCATGGAGTTCAGTTCTTCAGTTCAACCCGGGAACTAACGATGACCCTTGACACTTTGCGAAGTTCGCCAATTGGTTGGCGCAACGAAGTCCGCCAGTAACTTGAGTCAAGAACCCCGTCCGGGAGTGACCCTTTTTGGGGGTTCCAGGGAACGGAAAGTCGCAGTCGCTAGGGGGCGGACCTTGGCCAATCCGATCTCTGACCTTCGATAAGAAACACTTTCGTGGCGACGCAACCCAGGAGGTCATCGTTTGCGTCGCACGTGTTTTGTTTTTTGTTTTTTTGGGACGTCGCATCCCTTGCCATGCCCTTCTTGTGTTCCTTCGCCCTCCCTCTGATGGGTCTCTGATACTCTGTCTGGTGGTAGATAAGAGCTTGAGGTCTAATTCTCCGAAGACCAACGAAGAGCAACCGAAAAAAGAAAAACGAACGGCTTGTTGTAGACGCCGGCCGGCTCGTAACGCCATAATCCTCGAAGATCGGGATCCTCGGCACCCTCGGCAACCACCGTTCGGAGGGGCGGAAACGGTACGATACCGATACCGACACTGGCGTGACGTGAGACCATGATGGTGCGAGAGCCACTGCGGTGTGTGCGATGCGTACGTAAAGAGGCTTTCTATGTTGCCAGCAAGATTTATGGTGATGAAGTTAGGCGATAGGAACGGCAACGGCAACGGCTTAAAAGAATGGACAAGAACGAGAAAGAATGATGAAGACAAAGAGGAAGACACTCTCGGGACCCGAAATTTCGACACCAACAGACAGAGCAAAAGATGAGTCCAGACACACGCAGACACACACAACACATGGAAAGGAGTGAGGAGAGCATGTGCTCGGTGCATGTGTAATTTGCAATTTCCTGGCGTCAGTTTTTATTGTTGCTGCTGTTGTTGTAGTTGAACGAAGAATGATTACTTTCGGTGCCCGAGAGGACCTCTCCTTTGGTTTACGGTGTTTATATTTTCGCTCATCTCTTCTTCTCTCTCTCTCTGGAGCCCGAGATGCGGGATTTTCAAATATATTTTCCTGCTGTTTCGAACATTGGCTTCGCAAATGATGATTCCTCTGGTGCGGCGTCTCGTGCGTCCTCCTTTTTTGTTGTTTTGTTTTTTTTTAATGCTCTGCACTGCTCTGTTCTTTTCCCTTTTGCCTGATGCCCTTTTTCCGGTTTATGCTAAATTCTGTCATAAAGCGGATGGATCGTAAGACAAACGGAGCCCCGAAAAAAAATCCCTTGTCCCAAAACAAAAAAAAAATACAACACATGAAAAGGAAGGAAATTTGGCAAATGGCACCAAGAGTTAAGGGCGACAGGAGGTGGCATGGGCAACGGGGCGATCATTAAGTGCGGGCTGACATTCGTGCAACAACATATTTGGACCATATGTGGGATGCAAAAATATTTTTAGGACGCCTCTAAGGGATCGAAACGGTCCGGGTTTCGTTTCGTTTCCCTGTTGTTTTTTTCTCGCTCGGTTTTCGTCGCATTTTCGGTTCCCCGATAGCCCCAGAAGTGCGCCAGTCCCCCGGGAACTTCGATTTTTCAACTTGCGTCGCTTGAGTCGGGCTTAAAATTGCTCTGCTGCGTCATGCGAGGTACGAGAAACCATCCTCATGGCAGCATGCTTATGCTTTGCGAAAATGTAACATGATAGCACATGGTGGAGGTATGGTTTTTGTGAATGAAAATGTCGCCAGACTACGGTGGTGGTGGTGGTCATGGTGACGGTTGACGTCGTCAATATTCTGCGCGGAAATGCCGCGACATGTCATGTTCCAACGTTTGACATTCCATCGAAGTTGATGTTGAAGTAATTCGTTTTTCGTGTTGCTCATTCGGAATAGTTCTTAATGTTTTGGAATAAATTTCGAGGCAGAAATCTAAACCGCTTTTCGTTACCCTTCAGCTTATGTATGTTTATGATCACGATATGATAAGCGAACGTTGTGGAACGTTGAGAGAATAGCCTAGCATTTTAAATGCAGAATTACTGATAGAAGATCATTGACTTTATCGCATTGACGAGACTTTGATTGATACTAGCGCTTGAAATCTGTTGTCGAGAAGGTTCGGTTTTGAACTCTTTGTGTATTCGTCTGGAATTTTATACATCCGTTTTTAGCTTTTATAGAGTTTTTTTAGTTCTACAGCAAACTGTTTTTTGCCATCAAATCATAAATCAAAGCGTTGAAAAGAATATCAAAGATGGTTACAAAAGCGAAGTTGAGTTTATGCAAATAACTTTATCCTTGTTTATATTTATTTGATGTTAAGTAAGTAAAATTAAATCGAATAATTGCATGACAATCGTGTTATCAGTTGGTTTAATTTACAATTTACCATGATAAAAACGATGATTGTACTTCATACCTTTCATTTGCTTAATAATTAATACTTCAGTTTACCGTTTAAAGTTATCAAATTTTATTTTACTTTTCAGTTAACTAATATCTAATCGCAATAGACGTAAACACTTTCAAGCTGATATATTGCCAAGATTGAATATGGTAAATAAACGTAAACACTTTCAAGCTGATATATTGCCAAGATTGAATATGGTTATCTCAAGTGCTGTAATGTTTTTAGTGTCTATTTGAATATTTCTGCGATAAGTTTCATTGTTTTTTGTAAATCACTTAATATTATTTCATTCGAAACCTATTTATAATTGGTTTCACTAAATGTATAATATAATAAGAAGTTTGGAGATATGATATCATGAATAATAATGATATGGAAGCTTCAATACACTGCACTTATGTATTTTGTTTTATTTATTCTAAACATAATAGATTTATTATGCAGTGTAATTGTTTGTGTAGTGAAAATAAATTGCAAATACAGTCCGTTTCATAATGATAGCCTCACCCTATTTTATCGATTTCGCGCTCAAATAAAACGTCCCAAAAATAATTTAAATGACTTTATATTCTCCTTTTATCTCTAGAAAACGTATGCAATTTGAATTTTAAAAATATCTCAAAAATTGTGGATGAGAGAGCCAAAAAACCAAAAATGAGGTGTTTAATAATGATAGCCTCACTAAGGATTTTAAATATAAATCTGCATATTTTTCCAAATCTCATCCAAAATCCAAGATGTTTTAGTAATCAGTGCTTCTTCTGTTATCGTTTCATCCCAGAAAGATGAGTTTCGGTTCACTTTTCGGTATTTTTGTCAGGTTTTTCTTAGATAGAAACCTCTGTGCATAGCTTATGGACTCTTTAAGCGTCTGTATGATCCCAAGATGGTTCAATCTGGTGAATCGTAGTGATATTAACAAGTTTAGACCTTTATTATATGATATTAAGCTCAAATAGAGTGCTAGAAGGTTATTAGGTTGATCTACAATCGGTCAAACCACGCCTTGTTTGGATTCCTTTCGTAGGCCATCGCGGTTTTTTAATTAAAAATAGCCGAAAAAAACGTTGCAATTCTCCAATTAACAGTTCAAATTGTTGATCAAGGATGATATTTTACAGTATTCTATTCAGTTTTGAAGGAATCACCCAATCCATCGTAGGATCGCTGCAGAATACTTGCGATATTACATGCAAAAAACCGTTAAAATTTCAACTGAAGGTAAATCATGTAATCCGCTTGAAACTTTACCGGAAATGAAATAAAACATTTGAAACATCAAGGATAATGATGTTTCATCACTCTTGAGACTTTCTAAATTGATACGGAACCAAAAACATACGAAAAAATTGAACATCATAACCTTGTTTCGTTCCTTCGCGTTATCAGTTGTGGTGGTAAAGCAGGTCCGACAATTTTAGTTACAATTTTGATCAAACAGTTTTGTTTCCAATAGTCTTTCCATAATGTTAGAAGTGTGATGAAATTTTTTTTTTTGATAAAAATCAGGCACAAATCGTTCTAAAAGTGCGAGTAATCGTATGTTTAGCTTGAAACAGTCCGCAATTTTAACCTATTATTCCTTGAGAACTATGCTTGTAGGCTTCCACAAGGCTTCAAAATCCTGTTTTCTTCAGGTTCTATCAAGTAGTTATTGACATCCATCGTTAATATAAGTTGCAGGCCTGCTATCATACGGTTAAACTTCTCTGTACCATACCATGCACATTTTGCACAATTCTGCACTCATGTAACAGTACTGCACGTCCAATAATCACAAAATATCAATAATAAACTTTGGTTTATTGGTTAGTTGATGTATCCTTTTAGTAGAGCAATTTATCATTTGGTTTTCCGTTAGTAAAAATTAAATATGTCCTAGTGAGGCTATCATTATGAAACACCTCATTTTTGGTGTTTTGGCTCTCTCATCCACAATTTTTGAGATATTTTTAAAATTCAAATTGCATACGTTTTCTAGAGATAAAAGGAGAATATACAGTCATTTAAATTATTTTTGGGACGCTTTATTTGAGCGCGAAATCAATAAAATAGGGTGAGGCTATCATTATGAAACGGAGTGTACAATGAAATACAAAAAAAAAAAATAACATACTTGCAAACTCGAGACATAGTTTACTATGCTTTATAATAAAAATGTGCAATTTATTTAAAAAAGTTCTTACAAAACATAGAAATAATTGGAATAAAAAATGCAATAAGTTGTAAAAAGATGATATCTTACAAAAACTTTTCTATCAACTCTTAGTAAATACTCATTCTGTGCGGGGTCTCCAAGAAATCATTCGTTTATTTAATGAAAGTCGACCAATAAAATGCAAATTCTTCAGTATCTAGTGCATTTGCAACCGATTAATGGGCCACCGATTTATTAAATTAATCTTATCAAGAGTTACAAACGGTCACAAAGGTATGACGCAATTATTTGCCTATTTAACACCCGTCCACCTACAGTAACAAAATTTAAATAGAAAACACAAGTCATTAAATGCACCCTGAAACACCTCTTATCCGCTCAAAACCTCCGCCAAACCACAGCCACATAAAGACAATAGACGTTATCTCAAATTCCTCCACGCAACACCTTAATCGGTTCGCAAAATTAAATACAAAAGTGAATTAAACACCCTGCGCTGGCTCTCTCTAGCTCTTCCTACATGCATTCGTGCAACAAAACTGTTAACATAGATCATGCGCTGATAGTATTCGGCGGTTTGCATTCGGAGAAAGATCGTTTATTCCCACCGGGGGGCGGGCGGCCACTAAAAGTAAACAAAGTAACCGGGGTCCAAGCAAGCACGTTGATCCAGGCTTCGGGGGTCCACAACAATTCAACGAACCTTGATCCCGGGTGCGTTACGACATTCTACTGGAATAATGGCGGCGCGAGACCGCCCGAAAAATATGGTAAACAGCGAAAGGAACTCAACGGACTCGTTCGTGCAGCACTCGCTCTCTCTGTGTTGCGTTGTCCGTACATCCAACGGCCACACCCGGATGACGAGTTGCCTCCAGCCGACAGACAGCTCGAGATGAAAAGTAGTTAAAACAATGACAAAATGTAGACAATCTGAAATGCACGAAAGCTCGTTACGTTGTGGCCAGGCGGCAGTGACCAACCGGCCTCTCATGAGGTGAATGGCATCGCTTCGCCCAATTTCAACGGCCAAAGGCACTCCAGCCGCTAGTTCCGTTTTTGGCGCATATAAGTAGCTTCATGAAGCACTCACACACACACAATTAGTCAAATGCATGCTGCAAACGAAGAACAAATGACCGTTCGCCGTGCAAACGGTCATCGAAGTCTTTTGTCGTAGCGTTGCGGAAATAATCTGCAACGCGCATGACCGCGGTCCACCCTCGTGTAGGCGGAGACAAGTGAAATATTTGGAGTTTCTGAGTGCGTCTCTCCTTCCTTTTCCCTTCCTCCCCCGGGTGGGGGCTTCCTGCATTACTTCTTGCAAATGGTGCGCGCGCACACATGAGGCAAACTCTCTGCTGTGGTCTTCTGCACCCAAAAGTGTTCCGCGACGCGACTAAAGTGTCAGCTTCTATAAATAACATCCAATACCCCCACCGCGAGAGAGCTACTTACTTCCCAAGAAGAGCTTCTCGAACCCCTTTTTTTTAGTCTGCGCGGATGCCGGAACCCTCCCGGGAGAATGCCCGGTAACGGCCATGTTATCTAATTAGGAGCTGATTGGTTTATCACTGTCTGGCTGTCCCCTGTCACATCTCCTCCTCCTGCTTCTCCTCGGTTGGTGTCGTCAGTTATGAAGTGTCCTCTCGCGGGCGTGAAGATGAAATAAACATCTGCTGCATGGCGGGTCCGTGGGAACGGATTGAAAACCGGCGCTGCGTTGCGTTGCTTCAGGTTGATCTGGGGCAATGCATCACAGATTAACATATCATGTTTCCTCCCCCCGAGAGGGAAGGGCACCCAGATGGAGTGTGTGTGTGCATGCAATGATACAATGCATTGATACAAGCGAGTGAGTTCACTATCTATATCTCTCTTTCTCTTTCGCACTCTCACTATTTATCTTACAAACAGAAGAATCACTAGAAGGCACGAGACGAGTATCAAAAGGTAAAGGTCGAGGATTATCCAGGGGGAGAAACGGACCTGGATCTGGACCCGGACCTGGCCCTATCTGCATGACGCATCGACTTCATCTCCTGCAGATTACGTCCGTACGAGAAAATGAAGAAAATCAATATCCTACCAGGCATGAAATGAAGTCCCAAACTCTGTATGTTAAACACACACACAAACACATACAGACACGAATACTCATCGAGTCAAGGTCCGGTGCTGCCGCAGATTCAATCAGTTTCGGGTCCCCGACGAGCACTTACAGCTGCCAGACGCACGGACCGAAAGAGATGATGCGACGAAAAGGACGGGACGACGGGAAATCTATGCCATACCCATGCCTCTGAGGTCTCCTCCCGCGCCACCACCACCACATGTTCGCCGTCAGGCCAACAACATAGCCACCTTCACTCGCCATTCGCCAGCTCGTCATCTCGCACATCTTCGTTCCGTTCCTTCGTTTCGAGCGACGGATTCGGATTCGGAAGGTTCTACCTCTCTGTGGCCGATGGCCCCGGACGCACCGGAGGAGGGCATCTGTACCGGGCCCCCGCGAGCAGCTCGACGGTTCGATGCGTGGGAATTTCAACATGTGCAAGATATTAACGTTCACTGCGCTGCGCTGCATAAAAGGAGAGGAGCATAAAAAGGAAAAAAAAAGGTTTTCCTCCCTGCCTTCCCTTCTTCAACCAGCAGGACGGACACATGGCTCCGCCACTGTCAGCATGTCGTGTCCTTTGAACGATAGAGAGAGAGAGAGAACGATCAAAGAGATGATGGCAGAGTGCAATGGCATGAAGAATATCCTTTTTGGAAAGATTTTCTGGCGTTTTTTTTCCTTCCTTTCGAGCTGTTGTTCTGCTGCTGCTGCTGTTGCTGCTGCTGGTGGTACCAATCCTTCGCATAAACCAGACAGACACACACACACACATTATGCTGGTTGTCCTGAATTTCTATCGCACTCCGAGCTTTGTTAGCTCGTTAGGAGGAGCGCGTTTTTGTCAGCGAATGTGCCCTGTTTCCACATTGTTCCTGGTTTCGGTTGATTCTTGGTGGTTCTCCTGCTCTCCATCGGTGTGCTTTTAATTGAGCCACTAAACGATGAAGAAGACGAACACGAAAAAAAATGACGCCAGAATATTATTATAATAAAACCGGAGCGAAATGAGATAAACGCTGCGCAGGATCCCCGTCAGCCGTCAAGGTTAAGGATGATATTGTGTAAGGGTTCGGGAATTCGATAAGTTTCCGTTTTTTACGAGCCTTGAATGACGGCCATAAACATCGTTCTTAAACGGGAGCGAGAAAGGCAAAAGAGGCGACGAATTAATGTCGAAGCACGGAAGGAGACGTGAGGAAGAAGGTAATAATGAACCGGGAAAGTACAAAATGGTAATGAAACGGCAAGTTAATGGTAAGAAAAGTGTGGAAAAAGTAAGCGCAGAGAGAAGAAGAAAGGACATAGAAATGAGCAAAGAGAGTTGAAAACCGTTATGTAATAGAAAAAACGTATCATTCAAAAGAGAAAATAACAAGTTTTGCGAATGAAAGTTGAAAGAAGATCGATAAAGTAAACTAAAGAAGTAGAAAAAGAATGAAATGGAAGGTTTCAAACCAGTATCGCTAAAAATTGCTAGCAATATTTATCGTTAAGAACTGTAAAAACAACATTCCATTGCATTAGGTTCTAGTAAGAGCGTAATAAATACGCAATAATTTGCATCCAACATGTATCCTTGCAGTGTAATCCATGATTTACTTCGGTTGAAGGAATTTTCTCCCAAAATCACGATCAATGGATCCATATAAGGCCCATGCTAACTGCATTGTCGCTTATTATATTGTCTATAGAAAATAATTAATAAATTCAACTGAATCTTGATTATTTTTATTATCTTCAACCAAAACTGAGCAGTCAGCAGCAACAGCAACAATATCCGTTCATTATTGATACAAAAATACTATTTTTTCTAGTAGAGAGCTGAATGAGTTTGGAAAACGGTTGTATGTTCTGTATTTATGTTACAATCCAATCTTGGATTCTTGTGTATAAGTGTATTGCTGAAATAACCATTGCAATATCTGGCACCTTATTAATGAGCAGAAAAAGTGCAAAATGGTAATAAAAAAACCCAGTAACGAATTGGAAAGTAAAGTTGGAAATGAGAAGAAATCAATAGAAAAGAAAAAGCAAACACCAGAAACGAAAGCAAAAAAGGAAATGAAAACCAGAGGAATGCATCTCTGCTGCGAGCGATTAAACAGGTAAATGAACTAATTATTTGTTAAAATAAATGAAAAGAACTGCGAAAGAGAAAGGAAAAAAACCAAAAAGTTCTGGAACCCAGAATCCGAATGTTCAGAATGACTCGTAAATCTGTAAACTTTATGCCACCTTTCAAACGGTCCACCAACCAGCAACGCGGGAGAACATTTAGGCTCTGAATCAGCTAAACCGGATTCTCCTCTGATTGACCATTCGGTGGAACCTGACGGTTTCCTCTTCCGGGAGTTTGCACCGCAGGACAGCAGCACCACCACCACCAGTATCCGATGCAAGCGAGCGAAACGAGAGTGAAATCTCGAAATGCACCTTCTCTTCTGCACCGCGCACCTGCGGGCGAGGGGCACAGGAAACTGAAACATAGCCACGGACATGCACGATCAAGACATGATTGGATAATCGCCAATAAATTGATTGCCCTCGATCCACCCTCCACCTTCTTCTCCTCCTCCTAAAGGGAGGGGCTGATTCGCGAGTTTCTTCCGCGATGCATAACGAAGTGCGTATCGGCTGCACTCGACTGCGCACACACTCGTACACACATGTCAGGGCGTCAGTCAGTTCCGAGGCACTCCTCGCCTTTTTGCGCTTTCCGGGGGCTTCCGATCCGGCTCACTGGCTGGCTGGCTGGCTGGCGTGACCGGCGCAGTGCGGAAACATACGGCGAGGAGACGAGGAACGGACGATCGGCGATGCAAATTTGCAGTCCGCCCAAGATTTTATGAGCGGATAAAACCAGCCAAACGGTGCAACGACGCCACTGCCAGAGAGTGAAAGGTATGCACACACACACGGCATCTACGGGCAGGAATCGTGCGCGGTGAAAGGGGGTCTCCCTTGAAATGCAACTGCATCGACTGCATCAGCACCACCAACAGCAACAGCAATAGCAACAGAAGAAGATGCAGAGTTCGGTCGTCAGTCAGTCAGTCAGCCAGCCAGCCAGCGAACGATAAAATGGCAAGCAATAAAGAAACAGCTCTTAATAACCTTCCACCTGCTGCTGCTCCTCTCGAGTCTCGAGTATCATTAACGCCATTGATTTACGGTTTAATTTCATCAACCATCTTATGCTGAATGACGGTTCCCCCCGGGGGTTCGGGCC
The DNA here is from genome assembly GCF_943734745.1 of Anopheles darlingi. Lineage (NCBI taxonomy): Eukaryota > Metazoa > Arthropoda > Insecta > Diptera > Culicidae > Anopheles > Anopheles darlingi. The sequence continues at coordinate 26,904,445 of NC_064875.1, read as the reverse complement.
GGGCCGGAAACGAAGGGCGTAGTGCTGGCTTCTGGGCGGCCTCGTCTGACCGATCGATCGATCGATCGATCGATCGATCTCGTCGGTCGGTGGCCATGTTTTCGGTCGAGATAGGTTGGCGCCACTTGTCACTTGATTCATGTCCGGTCGTCCGGATGTCAATCGACATGGACGACGACCCCAAAAACCGAATCAAAACATCGCCAAGGACCGGTTCGCCGCGGGCCTCGGGACCAAGGCGCCCTCTTATACAATGATAATTATAATATTCCCTCCCCTATTCCATTTGGGAGTTGCGCTTTCTCGCGCCGGACGCCAGCACTTCGTCCTGGAAGCAGCAGCAGTATGGCGGGCATCAGGTTCCCCTAGGTTCCAGGTCCCAGGTTGGTGGACGTTACGCACTAACGAAGATCCGTAATGGCGCCACGACGCCGACGAGGACACTGTCGACGGCGCTGCTGATGCTGGTGGTGGTGGTGCTGGTGATGGATGGTGTGTTGCTGCTCGAGAGGGAGGAGAAGTGAAGCCACCTCCGAACCGGCAACTTTCATTTCCAGTCCACCATCGTCGTCGAATCCGATCGGTTCGATCGATCGATAATCGTTAATCGTTCGCCGAGATTGCTCCTGGTTCAGGTCCAGGTCCAGGTGGGCGAGGTCGAAGGATCATAACGCTTTGGCTGCGGCTGCGACGCTGCGACGCTGCGACGCTGCGATCGATCATTTCGTTAAGGTAGCAGCCCTTTTACGGCGGGGGCTGGCTTGCGATTCGTTTGCCGGCCGGACGCGCGGGGAGGGTGATTTATGGGGCACCTTCCGATGCAACCGTTCGGGCCTGGCCGGACTTGGAACCGATTGAAATCAATTAATGCTTTCCCTTCTTAATTGTTGGTGTTGCAGCCAACGGTTGCAGGGCGCCCAGGAGAGGCGGGAGTAAGAGATAAGAAATGGGATCCATTCCCGCCTTAGACGATGGAAAGGGAGTTATTCCGATAAATTGTTGATCGGGAGAAAGATTATCATGCGAGGTGTTTTAGAGTAAGACTTAGAGGTCAGATCGATTTATTGAAAACTTATCATATCATTATGATAAGTACTTGTTTGATCGAACATTTTTAATTATGTTTTTTTGGCTAAACAAAATCCGGATGAATTAGAATTTAGTCGCTGAAGGGTAACGTCGTAAGACAATGTCATAATATAGCCGCTAAGACGACCTCCTAGCTCTCATGGTATGCTATTGGGGCTATTCTTAACGTATTCAACACTCTAGTAATGCACTTACTCTTGATAGACGACAGTAAATAGTTAGAAGTCTAAAACCTTTTTCCAACTTTCAGATGATAAGCAATGTATGGTATTGCTCAATAGCGAATGGGTTGCGAAATTTATTTTTTTCGCAATTTATTACTCGAAATTATTACTTGAATTGAATCATCAATAAAATAACAGAAATCATAAAGGATCCAACACTATTGAGGCTTTTCGAAGTCTCCTTTACCTGGTAGGTATGGATTGTTGCTAAAGAAATTACTGTTCTTGCATTAGATTGCATGTGATCTAGCCTTAACATAATAGCATTTCGAATTCAACATCCAACTTTCTACTTGGGATAAGTAGAAAATTGGATGTTGAATTCGAAATGCTCTCCAAATCTCTTCACTTCAACTGTTCTTCGCAATGAAGTTTCTGGTAATTATTTACATCCTCCAACATTTCCGATAATCCAAATTCATCCATAGCGTTTGGTTCAAATACAATTATATTTTTCTGCAAGTTTGTTTCGATGCATTTGCCACTTCCTAAAACAGATTAACCAAAGTATTACTAAACGCTATATGACATCTTTGAGCCATAAATCAATTCTAAGTTATTATAGTGACACTCTATGTTGCTAAAACCGAACTCGCTGTAATATTGTCAGGAGCCTCGATGTTTAAGTAGAGACTCAGCCTTACCTGAAGGATTTTTATAATGCGACCAGTACCAAAGCATTAGGAATCAAACATTTTTCTGAGAGCAGCAAAATCTTCTCGGTTTCCGTAATGTCTTAAAAAAATGTTCATTAGTGTTTGCTTTAATCTAGATTCTTACAAATTAAATCGGGACTCTACGCATTGCACAGGTTCAGAAAAGATTAACGCTGAGTCTAATCGTCCAAGTAAATGCTGATCGATATGCTTCTCGAGAATGTTCTGACGACCCTGGAACACAGTAGAGAGTATTCCTAAGCGATCTATTTGTGTTTAATATCCTTACGGCTGACCAGACGACTACAATGTTAAGCAGAGATTAAGCTTTCGTTGGCTGACGCTTTCCTCACTTTTCAGCTGATCAATAATGATTTACAATAAGTGCGCGACGACTAAGTGCACTGCATCTAAAAATTCCAATTCGCAAAGAATTCCCATAAACAGAGGTCTACACAGATGCATCGTGCCTTTTTCACGGAGTTTCACGATCAATTCAACCCAATCCAACATGCCCTAAATGTAAGGGCAAATGATAAACAGTCGAACAGTTGAAGTCGCCGACACCGTTCTGCTCCACGTAACCTCCAACGTCCCAAAAAAAAACACTCATCGTCATCATAACAACGAACAGTCAGTCTGTCCTTGCCACTGCATTACATGAGCCGAATGCCACCGACAGTCACCGAAAGTGACAGTGTGTCCCTACTAATTAATGGGTCCCCACACGTTTTTCCGGACCCGTAAAAGGGTTCCTTCCTTACGCGTCACTGAGCGCAGGTGCTGACCCACCTCGATCGGTTCGGATCATGTAATCGAACGTCGCGCACAATGTGGGTCACGCGTGTGATCGCCCATTTTCGGCAGGTTCGATCGTCGTCGGGGTCTGGAATGCAAATTTTTGGCTTTTGGGGAGCACACCTCTAATCGTCCATCAGCTCCAACTACTACTGCACCACCACACGTCACTGCGCTAATGCACGTAACTGTGCCAACCAGTCGCTCGGTCACCAGTGTTACCTCCATTGTCATCCGGGGACAATCCGGGGTCCGGGAACGTGTGTGTGTTGAGTTTTTGTGCGTGACGAGGAAGGTGACGAGGAAGGTGACGACGAGTTGTTCGAGGAGTGCTCCCGGGTGGAGGTGCAGTACTACAGTGCGCGTACGCGCGTAACACACGCCACGCACGGATTGATTGAATTGGTCAATTACTGACATAAAGGAAATCCCGGCTACTTCTCCTTCTCCCCCTGCTGGTTGGTTGCTCACTCACGCACGCATTTGATCCACTTATCGGGGGCCCACGATTACGTCACGACCGACAACAATCGGTCGCGGTGTTGTCGCGTGTCGCCGCGTTGTCGCACTATCTAGCTCATCCTGTTCAGCTCACAGTTCACGCACCTACCTATATGCCTCTACTATAAAGATGCAATTCAGGGGGCCATTCGAGCGCGCACGCGCCATAAATAACGCTCCATCGACGGGCAGTTCAATTGTCATTTTGAGTCGACTATGACGATGACGAATCTCAACACTCCAGCAGCAGCAGCAGTTCGCGTGCGAACGGCTTGCTGTGTGAGCGACGTAGCAACCTTTGACTTTTAATTGACAGTTCCTTTACCTCCCAATAGCCCCGGGATTGACAGCCATCATCACCGCCAGCATTACCGAACGTCACCTCAACATTTTTGGCGACAGAAATGAGTTTGTGAAGCGAGAAGTTAAATATCAACAGCCGTTCCCTCCGTGCGCGTTTGCAACCTTCCTGTTTGCATCGACGATGTGTCAATCCGATCCGAAAGTGAAATGAAAGTAAAAAAAGGCGAAGCGATCCGATTCGGATTCGAGATCTTCGATTCATCTAACCTCCAAATGGAACTGTCACTCGGCTGAACCAGTACAGCAGGACTGCCGCGACACACACACACACTTGCAGTATCGAATTAAATATTAAAAAATCAAAAGGGAAACCGAGAGCTGAAATGGGAGAGAGAGAGAGAGAGAGTGCAAAATTTACAACAACAAAACCATCATGGCGTGCACTTTCACGCCCATCGCGCACTGGCAATGGCTACGAGTTGAGGTTAGGTTCAGTAGTCAGGCCTTCAGGTTTCCTTTTCGTGCGCTCGACGATCGATCGACGATCGAATGCGATCGCGCTGGCCATTGCTGGATTGCTGATCGATGCGGAAATTTTGTGCACCATATTACCGTGGGGAACGATACATCGATCGTCACGCGTGTGACACAACCTGAGCCTCCAGAGCCTCCGCAACCAGCAGCAAACAACGGCTTTTGCGCAATCGCTGCAGAAAAAAGACGGTGGGTGGGTGCGCGTTTTGGTGGTTGACGTTTCGGTCCGGGGTTTTTCGGTTCGATTCCAGCGGTGATGTCGATGCCAGAGCAATGGGTGGCTTTGGTGTGGCTTTGGGCTTGCACGAGGCACATTGGGAAAGTGCAGGCAGCACCCGTGCTCACACGTGTTTCCATTTTCGATTCGCCATCGGATTGCGGTGCATTCGGTGCAGCTGGAGATCCAGGTGGTGGCTTACAATTACGTTGACGTTGGCGTTGTGTTTAGGTGTAGGGTGTCGGTTGGTTCGCTTGGTACAAAATGAACAACATGTGGGCTTGTGTGATTTGCGGATTTGTCGATTACATTGAGTAACTTTTGAAATGAACCCTGGATTAATGATGACAGCTGCGGGGGGAGATACATGGACCGCGGGGTTCATTTGGAATTAGTTTAATTTATGCTACATGCACTAATCCGTGAATTTAGCGGGTAGCGTGTATGTACCAGGGGTTTTCGTTGTCTTTCCTCAGAGACATTACATCTACGGTCATAGAAACGAATAAATAATGAACCAGAGGGTAATAGACAGTTTGATGAAGAAAGTAGTAGTAGTTTGATTTTGATTTTGTAGTAGGAGCTTTGTCCGGTCCAATACCGATCTCAAGGTGAATGTTGTTCTGATTTTTAGTCTGTTATGCAGTGCGTTCCGTAATGATATTCATTTTTAAAAGGACTCGATCGAAATACCATATAATAAACATATAACAATAATATAGCTTTGGAACTTAGTCCGCATGTAAAGAACTATAAACAAGCCGAGCAAAGCAAGTTAGCTAAGGGTACAACTGAGTAATCTACAGTTATATGAAAAAGACAGGACTTAGGAAATGATTTAGAATGATTTGGAACCGATTAAAGTCAGTTTGAAGCCGGCATCACATAATCATCATCATAAAAATCTGATATACTGGATTTTATGCCTCATCTTATGGATTGGAAGCATTAATGGAACATTTTAAGGTATTAGTGTGAAGAGAGAGAAGATTTAGGGTTTCGATTGGGTATCCATTTTTGGATGGTTTAGAGAGATTCTACATGATGCGAAATATTGACCGTGTTGCATGGTTTTACTTAGCATTGAAATGAAATTATGAAGGTAGTTTAGTGAAGATGAGAGTGGCGCTTTGATAACCCAGCAGCTTCAAACCAACGATTATTAATTAATCACTTCTTTTTCGATTCTCCTCCATTGTGACAATTTATCATAGTTAGGCAATCATACTGGAGCACCCCAGTCCAATCGATTTTTGTTTCTCAATATAACTGAAATTATTTGTTTATGAAAATCAATGCATAAATATTGACTAGTTTGCTAAACTAAAATATTATAATTCACAAAAAATGGACTTTGTACTAACCTCGACTGACCATCAGAAAAATGGATTGTTCTGTCATTATCAAACGTATGGTACTTGCTTCTGAAACTGCAACAGAACTTTGAATTCTGCTAACAACAAGATTCTTTAAAGCAATGAGAGCATCATCACAGGGCCCATGCAGACCATACCTGAAAAGCACATTATGTTACAGTATTGGTTAACTGTTTTGTAAACCACTTTGCTATATGAAACCAATAATTTCTTATTTATGAATGCAACTGTTGCAGTCATAGTTCCATATTTCTTACTAGGATAATAAACTTGTTTGTGTCTTACTTACACATTACATACACAATTTTCTGCTTTACATACAGATTATACTACCATGCACTTTATTCTCACTCTAAAAGCTCCTTGCCACTAATTTTCAACAGATTACAATTCGAAGCAACAATTCGATCCTTTTGCATTTCACAAAAAATAGCAACACGCGTTGCTCATTTCATGTTGTGGCGAAATATTAGTCATTTTGGGCCCGAAATGCAAATTGATACCTCACGCACGGTGGGTATCGTAGCGACTGGTTCCTTCCTGAAACTAGAGACCATCAACAATCGGTGATTCAATCAGTTGCACTGTGGAGCTAGAACGCTGCTGATGACGATCCCCCCATACCCATCATACCTCGGTCGGTCTTGCATCAAAAGAAGCAGCTGATCGGTATGCCGGGGTTCACTCCGGGCAAGAAAAACAGAACCCGATTTAATCCAAATATTGATTCTAGGAGGATCCGTTACGGATAGGTCGATTCGATCTTTCGATCGATCCGTTTCCGTGTTTTGTTTTTGCGAAGCAACGGCCCCCGGGCGTGCGTGTGTGCCCGCGAACTCTGGCGTGATGCCATTGAACTTCGGCCCCGCGTACAAACCGCGGGAGAGATGTGCGAAATTGGCTCCGCATCGGCAACCCCTCGCTGCATGGACCGCCGCCCTGGCATCGAAACACGAACCAAGCAAATAAACAAATAAATGCATGACCGAGGAGCATGGTGGAGGAGCAGACGACTTGGAGGAGATGATGGTGGTGCTAATAAAAACGGTAAACGGAGAATGAACTGTGCTGGGTGTACGTGCGTGCAGACGAGTGTGTGTGTGTGTGTGCGTGAGTATGGCTCGCTGCATTCGAGATGCAATTATGGATGCAACCGAGTAAATGTGCATCGCAAATGTGCGTGCACATTCGCGGCGTGGGTCTAAAAACAATCGTGTCTGTGTGTGTGTGTGTCGCGTTTGGACGCGCTCCTCTGGAGACCATCACGGTTGACAGTTCTGGCCGTTGGTGGCCCCCCCGGGGGGTGGTGGAGGGCCTGGTGTGTGTAGGTGTGCCCCTCATTTTTTCCCAGGTTGGATAAACATAACAATCATCTACGGTAGATGTGCAATATGTGTGTGTGTGCACTTCACTTCGCTGCGCAAACCAGCAGCGTGCAGCAGCAGCGATCACGCCCGGCCGGCCAGCAGCAGTCCGATCAAACCAAAGGACCACCGTTGTCATCATAGTTTGTTGTCTTGTTTGGCTATTGTGTTTGCCGTGTCTTAGCCGCGCGAGTGTCGCCCTCGAAGCCAAAGCCAAGAAAAAGAAGCTCCGCATGCAGGGCGCAGAAAGTGTGAAGAAGGCCAGTGGCCTAGACGCTGGAAGGATAGAAGGTGGGGGCATTGCGTGTCTGTCTGTCGGTCTGTCCGTCTGCTGGAAGGCTTCGAACCGAGGATCCTGCATAATGATGCGCGCGGGACCTGGGATGACCGGTAGCCGCAACGAGTCCATTGCACCCGTTGTTGCGTCGAATACTCGTGCATATCATTTCTGGACTCGCTCGGGATTAAGCGCCTCTTCGCCATAGACAAACGGGAAGCCCACTTTCCTGGGGAAGGGCGCATGTGCATTGTTGCAGCTATTTGCCATTGGCACGGGCACACACACACACGCGTACATACTCTAGTCACTCTACTCCTCGATGCCTCCCGTGGCTTACTGTCGTGGACTTTGTTTCACATAACACCTACGGTCGAAGATGGTAATGTGAAGCCATTCGGCCTTTTCCTAGTGGGGGTCTATGCTCCAGGGTGTGTTGTATGACTCATCGGCACCTACTACTACTATTACTAGTGCCGATGATCGTGATCGAGCAGTTCAGGTTTGGCGCAGGCGTAAGAATGTCTTTGAAATGAGATTTATGCGTAACAGCTAGCGAGGTTTTGACTCATCATTGGTTTCTAAGTGTGCCAATGGGGGCATATCTTTCATGTTGCATATGAAACAATATCTAAATTTTTATAATCTAAATCAATTTTCAAAAAAAAGATCAAAAAGATGGCTAGAAGCCTTTGAAAATGAGATGTGCGAGTTATCTGAAGCAGAGATATGCAAAAAGAATGACAAAATTGATTTCCATACCTATTTCGATGCTCAATGCCTACTTCGTATGTGGAAGTATATTATTGTACATTCTGAAATCCCTTTTAATCTTGAAAGAGAGTTTTTGTAATAATGTGCAGACAAGAATCCAATAATCAGAGAATAAGATACTCGAATTTTGTACAGAATCATTTGGTATTCTTACAGACTAGTCAGACTTTGCAATTCGCTGAAACTATAAAGGGCTAATTTAGTTTCAATATAGCCACTGCCAGATTAGATTAATTAGAAGTAGTATTTGAATAATTACCAATGTCATCAAATCGTCTGTAGTTTTCTAGCATAATGTATTCAATAGCAATTACAATACTGTAACGTTTGCATTAAAAAAAGAGACAAAATTTGAATGGTGATAAGTAATAAAATAAGACAGATAATTAAGATCTGTAAACTGCATTTGGAAAGTAATTTTATCACCTTTCGCACAAAATTCTGATTGCGCCATTCCAAGCTTCCTTGCGGTAGTTATATATTTTTCGATATGAAGGTCGAAAACACGTTTGCGCACTTGTTTACCAGATATTTCTGTGCTTTTTCCACCAATTCGGTAGTGGACTACCGTTTTTAAAACGCGCAAATGTCCGAACGGAATAGCTTCACTATTTTCGCCATCACTTGTAGAGTTCAGCTGATAGAGGTTTAAAAGGTAGAGGTTTTTTTGCGAGTAAACTGATAAAATTACTTTCCAAATGCAGTTTACAGACCTCCATTATCTGTCTTAGTTGTTTTCTTATAATCATTTAAAGTTTGTCTCTTTTTTTATGCAAACGTCAGTTCTCTCAATATCTGCAATATCTCAACAATTCCAGCATGAATTTCGATATTGATTCTAATGGGTTTAGCTTCACAATTGGCTCACATGTTACCCTTTTCCTTGGAAGCGTATACCTCCGAGAATCTACCTTGAAACATTCAATTTGAAAATTCTTAGGAATACATTTTTTCAATTGCTATTAAAACGCTGATACAGGCAAAGACTGAGATTTGCATTACAAACAATGTTCGGAGTATCCTTCCGCAGTCTTCGAACAATCCATTTCATGTATCTTCGAGATGAACAAAAACAAATCATCTAATATATAACTAACGTTTTGTATTGTAAAATAATAATTAGTGATGTTTGCAGCATGACTATTTCAACTCGCTGCACTTATAAAGAACTGTTTCATCACCTTCCCGAAGAATGATGAGATCCCTGCAAACGATAGAGAAACCGATTTGTTCAAAATTGCTCCAGCTCTCCAGCAGCGTAAAAATGATTTCGCGGAAAAACCTTCCCCTTCGTCAAGCAATTGCTTGAGGTGCAGCTACTCCATCTCATGATCATCTTATTTATTTTTCCCAATTCCACCTTACTTCCGTCAAGGGTTTTTGGAACCACAGTGCACTGCACTGCACAGCGCACCATTCCACTTTTGGTGCAGGGGATGAAAAGTGATTTCTTTCCTTTTTCTTTGATTGCATTTCATTGTCAGCCCTCATCGATCCTCTACGCATATGAGCCCTGCCTCGTCGCGTAGCACAACTCGCATAAAACCCGGCTCACGCTAGAGAGACGCACACACACACAGGGGTCGAAAGGTCGATTTGTTCCCTTGATGAAGGGGGATCCTTTTTTCCCATTCCATTACACCAAACTCCTCATCCTGTGCAGGTGTTCGCTCGATTCCGAAGGAAGGGCCGAAAAGCAGGTAAGGATCAAAACGGGAAAACATGAAACCTGCGTACGTATAGGAGAAGGTGGAATCACTGGAAAATGGGTCGACAACGGCAAAGGCCTCACGGAGCAAAGAGAACAGAGAAGCAAAAGAGAGATAGAAATTGAAAAAAAAGAATGGAAAAATGCCAAGGAACGAAGGTTGATTTATATAAAAAACAGCGTAACGCAATCGAGATTACGGCGATCGTTGCTGCATAATGTGTACACGTGTGCGAGAGAAAGAGATAGGCTGCGAAAAAAGGGAACCAAAGGGCAAGGGAACAAATGGACGAAGCGTCCGGACCACGGCCGTAAAGGGGACGGGGGAAGATGAAATTCAAACCACAGCAGACGCGAAGCACAAAAAGGGAATCGTTTTCCGGGCTCCATTTTCTCACTTCTACGGACGGGCACGGGCGAAGCTAATAAATCGGTTCAACGGTGACGACCCACATGACCAGGACCGTCGTCATCTTCATCGTCGCTGTCCTTATGCCGTGTGCCCTTGGCAGCCCTAACACAGTTTCGTGTGTCCGTCGTTCAAGCTTCCTTTTGATTAGCTCGTGAGCTCCTCAACCTGAGGGATTCCTATAGAGGAGAGAAGTGACGTGCATTGGAAAGGAAGTAAAGAAGGAGCAGAAGAGAAGCGACGCAAGTGCTTCTTCACGGCCAACCAGAGTCCCAACCAGACGGATCGACCAAGACCGATCGGATTCGGACCGTTGGTGTACGATTTTCGATTTAAAATCGGTTGCTGAAGATAGTCACAAATTAGGGAGCCGATCGTTAGCGATCGAACCTCCTAAACCAGCGTGAGCTAACGTGTGCGTGTGTGTGTGTGTCGGACTCTGGATTCCTGCATACTGATGAATTAGGAATTGAAGAGGAATCTGACAAATTTAAAAGTCTAGCAGTCCTCGTCGGCTTTAATTACGGCGTTCCCTCCTCGCCCCGCCCTTCGAGAAGAAGCAATCCCCGAAGGGGACAAGAGGAGAACACCAAGAAATGTGATCGAGACCTTGTCCGAGTTCGTCAAAATTTGAAAAAAAAAAATCCTGTGAAAAGGATACTTGCGCTTGGCCTTCCTGGCTGTGGTGCGCAAGGTGAGAAGACCTCGAGATCCTAAGACTAACCGGACCATGACCACGACCATGGGTCATGGCGGGATCCGTTGGTATTGGGTTTCGCTCTGGTTAACCTTTTCCTCGATCAATCTCGGGACCTTTTTTCGTCGTGTTCCTTCGTTCGTTTTTTTCCCTCTCTCCTGTATCCTGCGCTTGTGACATCGTGGCTGAGATATTGATGAAGATTGATGTCAGGGTAGTTTGGTTGCGATGATGATGATGATGATGATGATCGGTGCTTTGATTTTGCTGGAACTACTATGCTTTCTTTCGGGCGTCGTGAGGATCAGGAGAGACTGTTTGTGAAATAAGTAAGGGAGAAAAGGCGTAAAAATGCGCAAAATGGTCAATTTATGTTTAGGGAGGGCTTTGGTTATTTCGGATAAAAAAAACGCTTATTTTTGACGATTTTTAGTGAAGAAACCAGTCAACGTTATTTTTTAAAAATAATGTCATATTAAACTACAACTTTTCAAGAATATTTGGTTCTATTTTGGAGAAGATTTGATCAAAATTACGTTCATGGCATCCAATCTAAAACGGCTAGTTATTAAAAAATATAGTTTTTGCGTTGACCATCGTAGCAACGTGCCGGGTCATCTAAAATATACAGTTGAATATTCTTTTGTTAGCTTATAAGTTTATTCAGGTAGCCCCGTCGAGTTTTTGTTAAATTTCGCATTTTTAGATTTTTGGCAGACTTTTGAAGTTGAAAAAGTGATGCTTTTTTCGATATTGCCTCTAAAAACTAAACTTTAAATAATTAAAAAAATATTTAAAAAAAGGTATGAACAGTTTTTATAAAAAACCGACAGGGCTACCTGGCAAATAGCGTATAGATTATGTGTTCGAAATTTCAAATCGATCGGTCAGGAAGTTTTTATGCTACGATGTTCACCGATTTTGAAAATGTACGTTTTGGGAAACGCTATTCAAAGTCGCGAGGTGCATTGAGCCTTGTATGAAAGGCGGATTTTCAAAAATCAATATCTTTGTCAGTTTTGCTTCGATTGATCCCAAAATTTAACACAATACTCTTGAAAGGATAAGCACTCAGTAAAAATTGTAAAAAGTAAATGCGAAGAATTAAAATAAAATACCGAAGGCGCCCCTTAAGCGAAGGTACAACGATTCAGGGATCTCCTACGTAGAGTTATTTGTCTGCTCTCGCTATTCAATTGTCTATTGTCAGTCTACTATCCTATTCAAACGACTTGTCTATTGACGGACTTCTATTCCTTTGTATAGGCATGCTTTATTTGTGTTCTCTTTGATGCTTTCAATTTGATTTTATATGATTTAAAATTATTTATCTTTATTCTCTCTTCACACTATTCACAATTTTATGTTGTACCAATTTATTATTATATCCCTTTTATTCGTTATAAATTATGTATGAGTACATTTTAGAATTGGCGCTCGATATGGCATTTTGTAATCATATTGTTTTCATATTAGATAAGACAACATTTCATAAACATCTAAGAAAGAAATGCAATAAACTTTGTAATTCTTTTTAAAACGTCAAAGATGTACACGAAGCCATCTGCTGTATAGTTTCCGTAAGTCTTTTCTATCAAAGATGAGCATCGAAAACAACACAACACTCGAATGTGTTGAACTCTTCAATAGAACAAAACATATCAAAGAATGATAAAATCCATCGATGACAGCAACAACTTGGACTTTCGAACACTATCACCTACCGAACGATCTCCGAACCTCAGGACAAAGGGAATATAAATTCCTCCCTTCCCCCGGGGGGGCAAAACAGCTTGTGTCAATGATCGCCGTACGTGCTAAGTGGCCTAATGGATTGGAGTGAGTGAGTGGCAAGCCAGTTTTGTCATCATCATCATCATCAAACGACACCCCTAACCATGTCACCTGGTACCCCTTTTTTGTAGGGGACACATTCAGCATCACTATGCAGATGAGACCCATACACACAGGCACACACACACACACACGATCGTTTGCTCGAGGGTGTGCAAATTGAGCGCGATCGTCAACAGATTACTCGTCGGATGATCAGAATCCGTCGCTCCACGATCCGGAGCTTCAGCGTCCAATCTCGTCCCTCGTGAAACCTGAACTCGGGTCAGCTGAGCAATTCGATCGGCGCAACGCCCGGCAACTCCAACGCCCGATGATAATGCTAAATAAATAAACCAAACACGTCATAACAGTGCTCGGTTGCGGCTGTGGCAGCGTCGCTAGTGCGCATCCTGTTCATCGTCCACCGTTGCGATGCTCCCACAGGTCTCTGGCCCCTGACTCAATTCTCATAGAGGCCTCGAACGCCTCGAATCGAAAATGATCGGCGACCGGTGAGTCGGTGCGCGGGCGAGATACTCATTCACTTCCAGCCCTCCAGCCTGGACACCACCGTTTGTTGGCTGAATTCAATTAACAATTTAAATTACACATTAACGAGTCGCCGACAGCAGACGTCGTGGTGGTGGTGGCTGTAGAATGTAACGCTTGTCACGCGTCATTCGACAAAAGAGAGGAGCTTTACAGATGCACAACATGTTGTGAACATTACCTCGACGTGGAAGGTGCACGGTGCGATGGGGGGGAGGGGTTAAGAACGCATTCGCGCGCGTCCACAATGGTCATTTCTGGGCGATGGTGCGAAGAGGAACTCGTGGTGGACCTGCTGGACGGCGACGACGACGACGACGCATCCGCCTGCGCCTGAGGTGATGCCCGGTGAATAGTCTAATGAACCTATAAGCATTCTGACTGACTGGCAAGAAGAGGTCCCGGGTGTTGTCGTCTTTCCCGGTCCCGATCATCATCCGCGGTCATCGCGTGCGTCCGGCCGCTCGATCGACGGATCGACGGACGGAGGTACGCACCAGCATACGCAAAGCGATTCCCGGTCCGGGGGGGGCCGAAGAACCGGACCGGGAGATTCCTTGGAAAAGGTGCTGACCAGAATCGTAAAATGACGAGAAACACGGTACGGTCGACAGAGGTGCGGACGTGCCCCTGTGATGTGATGTGTTGTGCCGGCCCACCGGCACCGGGCACCGAACGACCGACCCCGGACTCCCGGAACGGCCGCCCCGGGTTTGGGGCGGGCATTTTTTCTTTATAAATTTTCATTTTATTGCCGTTTTCGGGGGTTTGCGCGTTCGCGCGTGGCGGCACCACTCGCAGCAAATCGAGTGACCGGGGGCCAGTGGCCAGTGGTCAGTGAAATTGATTACGCCTGGGGTCGGTTGGTCTCGTTGCGGGGTTGTTTTTATTTTATTGCTCCATCACATACCGGATTCCGAATGCCAGGTTCGTTCTAAGGGAAGTGCTCGGGGATTGCATTAAGATTCTATTTCGTATAGCATGTTCTGTATAGTTTGTTCTCTCGAACCGAGATCCGTTCGTATAAATACTGTTTCTATCTGCTTTCATTGTTGACAACGACTTTTTGTTATTGAAAGGATTCATAGTGCAACCATCTTATGTGTTCACCAAAAATCATGTTTAAAGGATATCCTTTGTTGTAAATCATTTCATGCTGTATGACGAGGGTAATAAGAAGCTAATGTTGCTTATGATGGGTACTTATAAAATTGTATTAAAACTGGTTCAACAAACGCAACACTGGTTCAAAATTAAGCACGTATTGTACCTAAAGTTAAAGTTCATTTATATTTTCTCTTTAAAATCATGTATTTTTCTAACAACACGAAGATACAGACGTTACGGTTAATTCCTATGCTAATTAATCTACTGGATTTCCTTCAAAAGAGTGTTGCTTTAAGAATTTGCAAGCAACTGTTCTTTAAAGTGTGATAAACGATCCAGATGTGAATGCAACTGACTCTGCTGTTTAATTTTCCTTCAAAAAATGTAAACAAAAGGGAACACTTCTCTTCTTTTTTTCATTGTAGAACAAACTTTCCATGCATTTCGCCCTATTGTTCGCTGAACTCTAATGTTCTGAAGTGTTTTTCTGAAGTGGCTCAACAACCCTGTTTCTCGAGTGTATTACTTTAAATATTTGAAGCAAAGACTCTGTTAGAAGTCTATGAAAAACGTCATATTTTTTCAAACATGATTTTTATTTTGCACAAATCATTTTTGCATATTGCATATTGCATATTTATGCATATTTTATTTTGATCAAGAACCTTTGTCTGCAATAACACTTTTTTGGTATCGAGACTGTGTTAAGTGATATCGCTTGTTTGATCTTTTGAGCTGTACGCCTAAAACAGTGTGCTTTATTGGTTATTAAAAAGAAGTGTTTGCTGCTAAGTAGCTGCTGAAATGCATAATGTATGCGCTGTCATAATATTTCTGGAAACTACTTTTTAGGATACCAAATTACTCAATAAAATGCATTTAAATTTAAGATGCAGTTCACAATCGATGTAGAATTCATAGATGTTCAGAAACAATTAAAAATAATTTTCTTGTGCTTATTTAAAAATAACTGCTTTTATGCTAAAATTACATTTACTTTTTATATGATTCTTTTAATATGTTTTTAGTATAAAGCATACCTTAAAACACCACCGCTAGAAGAGTAAAACCAGAGAAAAGATCCGAATATTTGTTTCAGTACAGATTTCATTTCAACAACCGATTCCTCAACAATTTCTCTCCGCTTCTATCATCCGCTTACGTTCAAAACTCCCAGCACCTCTCACACGCGACAGCCTCCCGCGTGTTACAACGGTTCCCTCCCCCCTAAACACCTGTTTAATTAAATTTTACGAAATGCTTTAAATGTGTTATCAGGTTTCATATTCCGGTCCGGCGGTCGGGAACACGCACCAGCCAACGGAGCGACACGCGCTCTATCGCTTTGCCTCTCTCTCTCTCTCTCTTCTCCCACTGCCAATCGTCCAATCCCCGTGGCTAATAAAAGTACAAAATGGCTATTTACGGCTTGCGTCTAAACATACATTACGCGAACCACCCCCCCCCCCCCCCTCTCCTTAGCCAACATTCGCGTGCGTAATTACATGTCACTTACACTCTCTTCAGCACCGAACCGGTGAAGCCAGCGCCATGCAATGGGCGCTGGGTGCGTCTTAACGCGGTTTCGCGGCTCTTGCGAGGATCGCGATGCACGTCATACGCGAATGTCCAACACTTCTGAACGGCAACGACACAACGGTCGCTGCACACTTCGATCGCTCGACAATTTGTAGCAAATCTAATTGGATAAGAGCTCTCTGTTGCGCGTTCCATTGGCACTCGCCTCTGTGAGCTAGAGAGCTATGGAGGCGACTACCCTAATGTCACATAAGACTGTCTCTCCCCGGCTCCTTCGATCATCGCAAAAGACCAAAGCCTCCAACCAAACCATCGAATGGAACGTAATTAAACTCGTTTGATTTATATTGCTGCGAGCGCTGACCAGGCGCTGACCGGACACTTGGCTGAATCGGTGCAAACACGTGTTCGTCGCGAGGCGTGCTTTGCATACACCACCACCACCACCAGCAGCAGTCGTGCGGCGCTTATGCGTGTTTATGCTCGCGCAATCGCTTCCGACAGGCCGGTTGGTGGTTGGCAGCGCCGAGGCGGCCGAACGGTCGATCCATTGCCCTGGAACGATTAGCTCCATTAAGCGGCCGGTTCCGGCAGATTCAAGATTGGTCGAGGATGGTCCTTTCTAAGCGGAAGCGCCCATCGAGCGCTGCTATTCCAATCGAACGGTTCCTTTCTAAACGTTGGATCAACGTCGACCGAAGGGCACTCGCCCTACGGAGACAAGACAAACGAGAAACGAAGAACGTAATTCGAACACGTTACATCGGATTGGGGATGCTAATCGCGGCCTTAAAGTCGTTGCCGATCCGTGGCTCATGTTCAAAACCTGACAGTAAAAACCCTCTTTTCTTACAAAAGCGCGAAGCCTTTATTCCTTGGATTCTGACACCTTTCTTGCATAACCGGACCGGACCAAAAAGGCCGCAAATCCTTTCACCTTCCTTCGTTTGCAAACGTCAAACAGTGCTTCAACCCATTCGCAAAGGGGCCCCCGGGGGGGGTTCCACCAGCACCAGACCGTCCTGGCCGCCAACAGGAAGTGGCAAATGAAAAAAAAAACCGGCCGCTAAATTCCACCGGCCCTTCGGTTTGGAGTTTGAGATCTGGTGGAAGGATTGCCAAGCAAAAAGCGTGTATTTGCATAAGCAACTCTCAGGAAAGATAAAGCTCGCCGCCGCCAAAGATTGACACATCAACAAACATCAGAGACGGTGGGAGCAGGGGCGAGGTGAGGCAAGCGGCTAGCGGTCAGCTCCGATGACCTCCTGGATGGCTCGAGACCGGGCTGGACCTTTATGGAGGTACTGTCAAGCGGTTCTTTAATTTCGATTATTCGATTGAATTATCTATTATTGAATTCGATTTTATGAAATTTTCTGCTGATTGACAGATTTTACAGAAAATGTGATCCAAAATTATGAACAGCATTATTAGGTAACAGATTGAAATGTCTAACTTTAATAGTAGTTTAAAGTTTGTAAAACTCGGGTGATGTTGAAATGTTTAACTGGGAAGGTCTTTGATGGCCGCTTGCTTCGCATCAATTAACATCTTTTGCTGCATTAGCAGGGCTATGCCAACAGCATGTATTACTTCCAGATTCCTTTTTTGTAACAATAATTTCAAACCGACAATTGGAATGACTCGAAACGAATTAAGTTTATTCCATCAAAACCGTACTTTTTGAAGGATTTTAAATAGCATCTCAAACTCCAAATCAAGCGATACTAATAGTTTACACGTGGATGAGCAATGAAAATGACACATAAACACAAGAACTACCTTCTACTCGTCGGTTTTATTTGACTTTATATCTTGAATATAAGTTTGTGATGTTCTTCAGTAGGTTATTCGAAAATTTCTAGAGCCACTGCGCCTTCTTGGTATGTTTTCTTCTACATATTTTTTATATATTTTTCTTCTTCCTTTTTCTATTTCCCAGACTTCTATTTTTATGTATTATATTTTACAACAGTATTTTTATATACTTTTCCTGCCAATTCTAGAGGACGTTTTTGAGTTTGTTTCTCTTTACTTTACCACAACATTAAGACAAAACAGGTAATATTCATTTATAATAAGTTCTTTATAAGGATATTTTGTTAATAAAACCAGTTTATTTTTATACCCATAACTTATGCTACATATGCACGATAGGCGAAGCGTTATTAATGCTTAGCAATATCAAATGTGACTTGTTATGTTTCGCAATTTTCAATATAAAGACATAAAATAAACTTTTTGAAGAATACACATGTTTGTATCTAAGAAACGCTATGAAGAGTTAGATATGGTACTATTTCCACCAAATTTAATGCTTATCTTCCAAATGATCCTTGTCACCTCTTAAATCGAAAACAAAAACCGTTTCTAACTAAAGTAAAATGTAAATATTGTTTGTAAAAAGCGGTTTTTTGTAAATGCAATCAATCTAATCAAAATCTATTGGCGAGGATAGCATTGGCAGAAAATAGTTATTCAACTAAATTAAGAGATTAACCTGCCCGAAATTTATTCCACTTGCAATTTAAGCCAAAACGTGCTCCAATGCCTTACGTTACTTTATTATTAATCTTTGAACCATACTTTGAACAGACTTTTTTTGTGCGTGAAAATCCAACCAAGAGTCACTCCTCTGTTTTGCTTCGCATCCGTTGATAAGTCAACGAATCGCATCACTGCAGCGTCTTATCGTCGGCTTCGCGCTCGTTTTTTTTTCTTCAACCGTCTCATCTCAAGCGAGTGACTTGCAGATTGTTGCAAAGTGACATCCCGGTCCAACCTTCCATCAGCAAACCCCACTCCCAGACGAGCTCCTTGGCACGTCATCGAAGCAGACGAAGCCCCCGGTACGACCGTTGATACGTCAAACAGTCGACAGATCCGGGAGCTGGAGTGTCGCGTGTCTAACGAAAGGCCCTCCTCATTGAGTGTTCGGTTGGGCAAGAAAATGAAAAGCAATTCAGGCAGCGAGCCCCAAGAGGTGTTGACACAGCCGCTAAGCATCAAACCAATCGATCCGTCGGGTGGCGCATTTCAATCTTCCGCCTTACCGGTTGTGGTGGCGCCACGATTGACGCCGCCGGTTCCTATTGCTTTTTCCGTATGAAAATGTGCCATTGTTGCTGCCAACACACACACACACACACACACACACACACGATGCGGAAAAGTCTCTCAAACAATGGTACGCAGCGCCATTGGCCAATGGTGGGTTTATAACGGTGTTTGGTGGTTTCTGGGGGGCTCCAGCATTGTTGCTTGTTTGTTCCGACCACCGCCGTCCGGGCGTGTGATACACATATGACGCCTCACCTCTCCGCCCTCCCCCGGAACCAACATACACCTGTGTTCCGGACAGCGGCGGTATGCAGCAAAGCGTTTTTTATGTTGCTGCTGCTGCTGGCTTCGACTCCAAATGTATGACCTACTTCCGGCTAGTCCGATTCCGGTGTGCCGTCCACCGATGGCAGACAATCAGCTGGAATTGTTTGGACCTCACCACAACACCATATCGCACACACAAACACACACACACATGTAGTGAAAGTAATGTAAAATGCATGATTTATGGTGAATGAGGAGGCTGTTGTTGATGTTGTCGACGAGTTGTTGGGTGGCGGCGGCCTGGTTGGTGGCCAGGCTGGTGGACTGTATCCGCCTACGCCAGTGGCTCGTGGACCGCTCCAGTACCCGGATGGGTAATTACAAAACGCACAAGACGAGACCGCCCCCGGGGAAGAGGGGAATTTAGAACAAAAATTTATGAACCAGATTGTGTTCACTGTTCTCGGTGGCAACCCGGTGGCGCGCGCGTCCAACCCGGTCTCTTCCATGGCGCGGAACGAATGCATTCTCATTTTTGGGTGAAATGTCATCAATCCACATTAACGAACCGTCGGACATTAATGTTGGCTTTTATGCTCTTCAATAGCCAAAATAGCATGTCAGCGGTACGGTAATGAGGTACGCGCTTTCACGCATTTTCTAAAGCAGGAAAACAGAACAGAGGCACTGATTTGATGGCTTCACTGTGGAGAACTTTTCTACATCGAGGTATGGTGTTAGCTGGCCAACAGAAGAAACTGCAATACAATGATCATATGCCCAGTGAAATACTCATAATGTACTGTTGGTCTAAGATCATTGAAGATCAGATAAGTTGAAAAAGTCAAAAACTCTGATAATATTAAAATAATTTTTCTATTTCTGTATTTGCCTTGATGTCTTGTAGAAAAAATGAAGCTAAGATAAAAATAAGATTATTGCTTTAGCCTTAGATTCACAAAAAGTCGCTATTGCATGAATAACCTAGCTTTTAAAGTGTTTCCAGTAAGAGCTACTTTCAATACTCGCGCGACGTTGAGATCGCGGCACGATAACTCATTCGTCAAGTTCGAATCAAATTCTTACTCTACTGTTCGATGTAACAGAAAGGATTTTGATGCGATGAGTTGGCAAAACATTGCAAAATTATATATTTTTATAATTAAACCAACATTGACACAGTTTCTTTCAGAAGATCGTTGCATTTATCTGCAGTTTATGTTTTACGAAAATATCCCTAACGTTTTTGCAAATACCATAAAAAATACTTGGAATATGGGCAATGAAGAATTGTTTAACAAAAAGTGTAAGAGTAAATTTGAAAACTAAACATCCTCGACTGGGCTACCGGGTAAATGATGAACAGAAAAATTGTTCACAATTATACAGCCACTATCATTGAAAGCGATCGTTTGGGAAATATTGCTTAAACGGTATGAGTTACGTCATGTGTCCACGTACGTACTGATCCACGTAAACCAATAACCAATATTCTTGAAAGGCTCATTATTTATTTAGAAAACTGGCAAGTGATTAGAATATAATATTATTTTTCAATTTCAATATTTCAAAAAAAAAAATTAAAAAGAAATGAATTATAATTTGATAAAAGATATAAGTGAACACATTTCTATAACTTGGTACGAGAACAATAAAAATCATCAAATGCTATTCGTTAATATACACCTAGACATTATTATTAAAGCAACATAATCCATCATACGTGTTAAGCATTACAATTCAAAAAAGTAGCGGATTTCTCCGCAGATCTTAAGTCGCTGCCGAAACCCGGGATTGAACCGGGGACCTTTAGATCTTCAGTCTAACGCTCTCCCAACTGAGCTATTTCGGCGTGTTCCTTGGGGAGCATGGAAATGGATCGCGATGGAGACATGGAGGCGCATGCTCACTCACAAGGTGCTCCAACATTGTTGCAATCGCTGCGCCGACTCACAACATACTCTCTCCCGCGCGATAACGCTCCCACGTTGCTTCAGCCAACCTTCTGCTACCAGCATAATCGGGAATGCTCGGTCGAGAATAACCGTTACCGTTACCGCAACCAAAACACAACCAACCCATTGCAAGGACCTCCGGACTGTGCTGGTGGTCGTTAACGGTTCTAGTTGTTCGAAAGGACCCCTTTATGAGCTGAGGGCGACATCGAGACATGAACTGTTTTGGGAACGTTTCAAGGATTCACTCACACCGGAAAGGGAGTCGGCGCGCATGATCCCGTATAACTGGATCGCAATATTGGGTTGTTCCCGGGACACAGACCACCATGACGGGTGAGGATGGCCACTCGAGCGATCAATTGAGCACAACGCGTGCCGTGGTCACGTGTGAACGTTTTCGCTACACTTTATCCACTGTAGCGTCACAGCCACGAGACCCCTGTGCGTGTGTGTACGAAGCGAAACGAAGGACCCTAGTCCGTAGCTGCAATCCCGCGTCTGCGTTGATGCGGGTCTTTGGTTCATTCAGGGGTTTATTACCCAAAGAGAGGGAAGGAGTCACCCCTTCAAACGTGGAATCCTGCACGCGATGACGCGCGCCCCTCGAGAATCCGAAACAACGCGCGAAGGATCGCGGAGATTATGAGCAACGGAGTCGTGGCAGGGATCGTGTCTGCAACCCGTGATGGTACCCGCCGATGGGAAATTTGTAATACCGTAACACCCCTCTACGGTAGTTGATTTTCCCACTTTTCCTCAATTGATGGTCATTATCCCGGGACCCTCGGGAGGGCTGCCAATGATGAGTCTCTAATACGGTGACGCACCAGTCTGTCCCCTTGTGTTGAGTGGAATAGAAATATGATTCGTTTTTTTTTCGTTTACCGGGTACCAAACGGAACATGATGAGATGCCGGCACATACATATAAGGGTCACACAATTAGCGTATTAACCAGGGATAAGAGGAGGCCTCAGCCAGGAGGAGAGGTGCGGACTCGTCAGTTGGTACGATACTGGTACGAATGTAGATGTGGTTGTGATAATGAAATAATGATCATTTGTCGGGACGTCGATGACGCATCTCAGTAAACTAAGGCGTCATCCAAGTTTTCGTCCATAGACGTCTATACTGTCAGTTCCAAAGCTCAACTACTTCTGCTACCAAACTAGCATCACGTCTAGGCACTTCCTTCGCAGAGAATCACCTTCAAGGACACGCGCGACTCAGTCGTCAGCGAACCGTCTCCATCCATTTGATCTGATTTGTCTTCGAGCCGTCAACCGTCCTGCAATCAACGCGAACCATGATTCATTGCCGCCCGTCTCGTGCGCTCGCGTCAAGTGGGCAAAAGATGTACCGTTGATTGTACCCAACTCCCAACAGTATGGGCGCCCTTGGCGTGGGCGCAGAATCACAATTCCTCGAGCAGCCGTAGAGAGCAGGTTGTCGCCGTAACCGCCGTGCCCGGACATTTGATTGATAGACGCTTTGACTTAATTCGTTTCTCGCGTTCGCGCGGCATCGTTGGTTGGTGATGGTTTCGGGATTTCAATTCCGCAAAAGACTTAAACTCAAGATTGCGATGGTGGTGGAGATCAGTCATTTCGAAACTAGACGAAGAACGCGACGAAGATCACGAAGCTCGTCGCGATGGCTCGCGGTTTGGAAATGACACTTTTCAGCACTTCTCCGGATAGACGACAGGCAGCTTTAAGCCTTTTGCCAGAACTAGGGCTTATCGGCGACGGGTTCTGCCTGGGTGGTGGTGGAACTTAATAGGATTCGCGCCGCGGTGAAGTCTTGAATCACGATGAAGAGATGGGCGGGCGCCTTCACTTTCTTGACGCGAATCTATTCTATTTGTTGTTTTATTGTTTCTGGAATCGAATTCCAGAGCCTCGTAAACAATCAGCCACTCAGCGGGAAACAGGATACGCAACAGGCCACCCTAAGGCCTCTTCTCGATCGAAGAGTTCCGTCAAAGCTGGATTCCGGAACAGTTACGCCATTCTTTTAACCACTATTTACAATACGTTGTGTTTGATTGTGCAAGCGACTCACTGTGTTCGCTACTATTAATGCGAAGCCCTCCGGGGTTACGAGCAAACACCTAGAAGTCGACGTTTTTGTCGACCTAACCTTCGCGCGAACCTCCGATCAAGATGAGGAAGCGGATTCCTCAAGCGGATTCGATCGGATCGGACCGGCACAAGAACTTTCAATTTCTAACGTTCCGGCTTGCTTGCGAGCGGGAACGGGAACGGCACGGAAGGGATTACTCGATCTACCATAAATAGACCCCGCGACATCGACATCGCGAGTGCGATGGCGAATTCGAGTTCTGGCGCTCGATCGCCGCCTGATCGCTGACAGACACACTTCCTGTAGTCGTGACTCGGGGGTTTGGTCGAGATCCTAGAATGGACTTGTCTTGGCAAACGGAGCCGGCGTCGTTGTCGTCGTCATCGCCACCATCATCTGTCGTGGGTCGCACGACGTTACATTGGCCATAAATCGGAATACGACGGGGCCGTCTGCCGAGTCCGAGTGCCCCAAGGGGTGCTGGTTTGAAATCGAGCGTCAACGCGACAACGTGTATAACGGCGTATATGATCTTCGTGTCTCGTGTAGAAGTCGTAGTCGTAAAAACCGTTCGATTTCGTTTAACAAAGTGCCTGTTTGCCATGTAGTCGATGGAACGTTTAATGTGCGAGCTCACCACCAAAGTACTTACAGTGCAGTGTTTATGTGAAATACCAACACAGTGGATCATTAGTAGTCGAATGGTTGGTTTGTGTGTCTGGAAAATTTCGAAACGAATAATAAAATGTAAAGAAAAGCTCGTGAGTTGACTTTGAAATGATCTGCAAAAATTATGTTGTTGCGTTCCCTAAATTGCAAAGTAGAGTAAGGTTCTTGGAGAAAAAGCTTCTAGCTCCAAAAAGCAAGATTCTTTTGTTAAATTTTGGCAACATTGGGGCGTCTGCTCGCATGGATTGTGTTACAGAGTTACAGCGGAATTTTACAAACCTTTTTTTAACTCGAATTTTCCTATCATCTCAGACGAAAGAAGCGCCTTCAAGAAAGAAGTGTTCATTTAATAGCATTCGTCGTGTCGCCCAAACAACAACACCTCATTAGAAGAGGAGTTCGTCGTTTTCAAACCCAAACATGGATTTTTATGACTACTTTAAGCTTCCCAACGAATTGTGCAGCATGTTTTTTTTGTTGTGGGGGAATTAATTACTTCTGGGTCTGGGAATGTTGGTTAGCATGCTGGTAGGAATTAGATGGTCTGCCATTCTGGGCGATAGCACCTTTAACCCATCTTGCAAATGATTTTAGAACACGGTTAGGTTACTTCAGACAAATTTGGTGAGGAATTTGGTGAAGGTGTGTTCGTGTTGAGCTAATTTGACCTTCATCTGATTTTGTTGATGTCTGCTCACTTTTATTGTCGTCGAACATCTTTACAATACAGATTATTTCGTTTGGGAAACATGATCCCAAAGATACATAGCAAAGAGAGTATAACAACCATTTTTCATTCCAGACACATGAAGGGCATCCTTGAATATGGAATTGACCAGCTTAGTTAAACATTGCTCTATATTTCCCAATTCTCTCATACTCATTATTTAGCGACTACGATATTCGGTCAGTTGTGCTCCACGAGGACCAAGGAAAATATTATCTTGCGGGATATTCTACACCACTTTATGGGGAACTTCGGTATTTATTTTATTTCTTCGCATTTACTTTTCACATGAATGCTAATCATTTGAAGAGCATTGTGTAAAATTTTGGGATCAATCGCAGCCAAACAGACAAAGATATAGATTTTTGAAAATCCGCCTTTCAATACAAGCCTCAATTTTTTTTTTCCGAAAATTACGTTTATTCTGATTATAATTGATAGTAATCGAGGTTGATTTACAATGGGTTCAGCTTTTGCTTCTCCTCATTAGTTGTGTTATAAATGGGTAACCCGAGTGAATTGTTGATTGTACTATAACTTGAGTGGTGTTGGATTTTTGACTGGAATTGTTATCCTGTCTTATTGTTTCCGTCCTATTTTTCCTGTATAATCTTATTTCCTACCCTTCCCCCATTATGTACATGGAATAAAAGCTGATTTACCTAAACCTATCTCACCTAAGCCTACTCTACTAATTAAGCTATGTACATGTGTCATAGGAGACGTTTTTTCAATTCGGTGTTTCTTACGCAATCAGACCAGCACTTCTTGTTTATTTTTAAAATGTGTTTTGGAATTTTTTCTACTTCGGCTAGATTATGTACTTTATCTGTGCTATGCCAGGGGGGCAGGTTGAGTATTATTTTCAGAAATTTGTTTTGAATTTTTTGCAATTTAAGTTTGTGAGATTTTGCACTGCTAGTCCATATGGCGGAGGCATAAGTAATGGTGGGTCGGATAATCGACGTGTAAAGTAGTAACTTGTTTTTCCTATTAAGTTTAGATCTCCTATTAATTAGGCTATAGAGTATTTTTAGATGTGTTTCGCATTTTTGTATTGTTTTGTATATATGTGTTCTATAGGATAATTTCTTATCTAGATGGAGTCCTAGGTATTTAACTGATTCCTTCCATGGAATGTCTGTGTTATTAATTTTTGTGCATCTGTTTGGTTGGCGACTTTGGCTGGTTCTACGAGTGAAGAAAATTGCTTCGGATTTCTCTGCATTTATTTGCATCTTCCATTTTTTGCAGTATTTTTCGTATTTTTTGAAGCTATTGTTTAGGTTTTTTGTTATAGCATTGGAAATAGTGCTGGAGGAGCTTATTGCTATGTCGTCTGCATAGAGATATTGTTTACATTTCTTTTGAGTAGGAATGTCGGAGATGTAGATGTTGAACAGTAATGGAGAGAGAACACTACCCTGCGGTACTCCTGCATCTGGTGTGTAGATGTTAGAGCTTGAGTTTCCTATGAATACCTGATTTTGTCTGTTTTTAAGGAATGAATCTATTAATTTAACGATGTTCTGTGGGAATTTTAGTTTGGACAATTTATATATTAAACCGTTATGCCAGATTGTATCGAAAGCTTTCTCGCTATCTAGTAGGACGAGTCCTGTGGATTTTTTATTTTTTAAGTTTGATCGTATATTACTGGTTAGCCTGTGTAGTTGATGAGTGGTTGACAGTGATTTTTGGAAGCCGAATTGGGTAGGTTGGATTATGCAGTTATTGCTAGTATGTTCGTTTATCCTATTGGCTATTGTTTTTTCGAAAAATTTTCCCAGGCAGCTGAGCAAGCTGATGGGTCGGTAGTTTTGGGGGAGGCTATGGTCTTTACCCGGTTTGGGGATTGGGACGATTTTTGCGTGTTTCCAAGCATTGGGGAAGTAGCCTAAGTTTAGACAAGCATTGAAAAAATACAAGCCTCAATGCATCTCGCTACTTTGAAACGAAAAGTCGGTGCCCATCGTAGCATAAAAAATACTGAACTGATCGATTTGAAATTGTGAACACACAATCTGTACACTATTTTCCAGGTAGCCCCGTCGAGTTCTTATGAAAATTGTTGAAACTTTTTTTTAAAATAATTATGTAAAGCTCGTTTTTTTAGAAAACATCGAAAAAAAGCATAACCTTTTCAACTTCAAAAATCTGCCAAAAATTGAAAAATGGGAAATTTAACGAAAACTCGACCGAGATACGTGGATGAACGTATAATCTAACAAAAGAATATTCAATTATATATTTCAGATGACCCGGCACGTGGTTACGATGAGCACCGCAAAAAGTACATTTTTGCAAACTTGCCTTTCTAGATTGAATGTGATGTACGCAGTTTAGATCAAATCTTTCTCAAAATAGAACCAATTATTCTTGAAAAGTTGTAGTTTAATATGAAATTATTTAGAAAATATAAAGTTGAATGGTTTCTTCACTAAAAATCGTCAAAAATAAGCCTTTTTTGAGCCGAAATAACCATAGCCCTTCCTTATGTCGATGTAGTCCTTCTTGAATATGGAATATGTTAGGAATGAGTGCTAATCGCTTGGTATGGCGTCGCTATCCCATAGTAAATGCATAATCAATTTCCTCTCCTATCGAGTATTCACT
The DNA here is from genome assembly GCF_943734745.1 of Anopheles darlingi. NCBI lineage: Eukaryota > Metazoa > Arthropoda > Insecta > Diptera > Culicidae > Anopheles > Anopheles darlingi. The sequence goes on along the minus strand of NC_064875.1, from coordinate 26,877,106 downwards.
ATAAGGAAGAGATAAGTCCCTGGACACCATTTGACAATCAAATATTGCATATTGAGAAAAAAGAAGTATGAGAGCAGAGCACACAAAACACAATTACTGATTCCGGACAAAGAACAAAAAAAGCATTATGCAAAACATCCTTGATCACATCCCATCTAACTCCGATCAATCATCTATGATTGCCAATGATTAAGACACTTCTAACAGTGCCGCACGGACCTTCAGCATCCTCGCCTCGATTAATTGTGCATTCGTACCCGGTTCGTTCACTCGTTCCCCGCTCCGGCACGGACGCTGAGGCTAAATGTGAATTTAATTACTTCTACGACCTACCCTAATCGGCTATCGACAAAGAGAAAAAGTCGATCGTTAATCTCTCCCAGCATGACCTTCGACGGGTGTACCGAGCGTGTACCGAAAAAAAAGGATCGTTTATCAATATTTACCGAAAACCGAGGCTCGTTCTTTCCTAGAACGAGCTCGAACTTTTTTTTTAACACAACTCTCGTAAGGACCGCTTCTCGCTTCGATCCATCATAAATTAATTGTCTTCTCATTATTTCGTGGGACCGGCGAAGGAACCGAGACGGAAAAAACAGCTATACCAACTTTTAACCACTCCAGTAACAAAGCGACATAAACCTCGGCCGACGGATCGGTCGAAGGTCGAGGGTTTTTGGAACCATTTTTGTCGGTCGAGGTTCCGATGGCGATGGATGGAAAAGACGACGACGACGACGACGATACGGTGTGGATCAAATTACGGAGATAGTGTAATCGCTGGAGGTACGTAGCCCATTCGAGCTGCTGCTTCTGATGATGCTGCTGCTGCTGGTGCTGGTAGAGGATCGGCCGTCACGGCGTTTGTCACCGACAAGTGCAGGCCTAATGATCCATCGCTAACCAGTTTGTTGTTTGTTGTTTCCCCCCCCTCCCCCCCCTTCTTCCCGGATCCTCGGTTCTCCCACTACCCCCGCGTGTCCAATCAAAGCCATTTATTAAACGAAGCTGTCAAACGGGTTTACCGTCGCTGCCGCCACTGCCGTTCCTCTTCCGCCCGTCCGATACGATCGTGGCCTAGGGGGGAAAGGGGAAGGTCCCCATAGAGTCATGCTGGCTGCGACTGAATGCCAACCAGCACCAGCAGCAGCAGGAGTAGCGTTGAGCCGGGCGCAGATTGGCGCAATGTGCGGTGTGCGGGCGTCCGAGACGTGCTGGATTGAGAAGTGCAGGGAACGAGAGTGATCTAGCGCTTTCTGCTGTTAAATGTTTCGCCCGAGAAGTTTTGTTTAAAGAAGAGCTGTTTGCTGACCGAGCGCTGGTTAGCGTGTCTATGGCGTGATTAGCGTTAGTCTTTTTTTTTTTATTATTACGGCCACTAACTCAAATTGATTTGCCGTCTCTCTGGTGCGCGCTGCGTCCGACGTGCTCGACGTTTGATTATTGTTGAGTCAATAACTTCAATCATCAACACTCGTTGCTTTGCTCAATCAATCAAGACAACACGCGCTTAATGCCGTACGGAAAACGATCGACCTTACTGCGTGACGTGGCTTATCCTTTGGGTTGCTGTTCCACGAACTTATCAAATGTGAATGTGAATGAACGGTAGCCGGGCCAGTTAGCCAGCCTCCTGCCCGGCTGCCACGGTGGAGGCGCCCTTCAATCGGTACCGGCGCGCGTAGCGGTGGTGGGCTATTTTTAAACATTTCCTGGAGCCTCCTGCAGAGCCAGCGCCATAACCCGGTAGCAGGAAATGAATTGCGCCGGACCTCAATACCGTTGCGGTCGACCAGCTGAGCTCCATAACAGATGCGTGTTGGGTTTAGCGGTAGAGCTAGTAGTAGTTTTTTGTTTATGTAGTAGTAGAGCATGGTGGGGCTAGGGTGTTTATTGCATTGCATCAATTAATAGCGTCATAGCTCAATATTGAAAGTAAAAATTGCTTAAACTGCTTGGGGTTGTTGGAGTTTTGCTTCAAAAACTCCAAATCCTAGGGATTAATGTAATTTACTATTATGCCTAAAACAGTTATACCTTATTGACCTGTTGCTAGTAATTGTTGGATGGTCTACAAATAACCGATTATTAGTGCTAATTTATCTTTGATCCTTTGAAACCGAAGATTTGTATTAAGAGTATTTGAACGACAATTTTGACTAGTCCAAATGTTCAATTCCATGGATAATGCGGATTAGTGACCAGTTAGTTACAATGGCAAATAACTCTAAGTGAAATGAAATCTCAATAAAAGGACAATGTTTTGAATGAAAAATACAGTAATACAGTAAAAAAAGAAAAATACTTAAGCTAATTAAAAATTAAGCTATGATAAGCAGGAGCCGGAAGATAATTCTTCAAATAATGCAAAGTGTTCAATATATAAATATAATAGAATATAGAATGATTTTATGATCTCCACGGAATATACCTCATCTCCTACAAGAAAAGATTACACTATAGCAATTCCATCTTCAGGCACTACGAACTGAAGTGCTATAAGAGTAATTCAAATCACTGCAAACAAAGGCAGGCAATCACTTTAATAAATATCCGTAAGAAGACGACGTTGAACAAAAATATTTAAAAACCATCTTTCGAAGCTGCAACTAAAATGTTCTGTTAAGCCTCTCTATAGTAAAATATTTTATTTTACCTAGTCTAATAAACTTAATTGCTTTCTGTTAGTTTCGTTGCATTATTATTTTACACAAAATATATTTTACTATTTATCTTACCCTATTAAGTTCTATGTGATATCGAAGTTTAAAATTCTCACCCAATGGAAGCTATAATTGATTAGCACACTTGATTTACCGTAAATTACTGTCTAAAACCAATCAAATAAGAAAGACCACCTCTGAAACTGCTCAGTCTCAACCATAAGGTTAGAGGTTAAGGTTCATTGTTGCGTACACCAAGCACCAGGCAACAATCACAATCACTCCCGTGACAGCTTTGAAATGCTACGGGTGTTAATTAACATTCGTAACACGATCAGCAACAGCATCTGCGAGTCTGTGTGTCCTAGATGACGCCATGGCCTACGCTGCAGATGAGTTGACAGTTGCACTGCTGCTGCTGATGCTGGGTGTGGGAAAATTCGTTTTTCCATTCAAGCGAGCATCCTTTTGCACGCTGCCATATGATTGTTCGTTGGTGCACCGGGCGCACAACACAAAATGCTGTATTCCTTTTTTGTGCTGCTGTCGTTGTTGTTGTTGCTTTATTCCAGTATTTTGCCATTTTCCTTCCTCCTCCACACGAAGCGAGGACGAAAGCAGAACCAGAACGGTGCGGATCGGATCGGAGACTTCGGGCACAAACAATGAAAAGACCGGGTGCAGCGTGGCGCGGCCACAAGTGAGAAATTGCATCCCAAAAAGACGACGACGAAGAGAACGACGACTGCGACAGCACGATGCTGGCACGCACTCCCAAACCCAGCCAAGTCCTGGCCACCGCACACTGCCGCTTCTTCCTTTCCTACGCGTGGTGATCGTATTTTTCGGGATTTTCCTTCCAACGATCCTCCGCGGTCCTCCGGGGTTTCAGTTTCGACGAGTTGCACATGCTCGAGGTTCCCACGCATGTCAGGCACATACACACACGCCGGGCCCAGAATCGCTCTCTGCTTGGGGTCGCCGCATCGCCATCAGTGTCAGTGTGCTCCTCTGCTCATCCTCCTCTCCTTCGCCTCTTTCGCTTCGATTCCTTCGGAGTAGACCGAGAGTTCCGTACACTAGAGTTGCGTTTACCAATTCCTTTTTTTTGTTCCTCCCATTTTGGTTTTTCGCTTCTTTACGCACGTTACGTTCTGTTACTTTTCTCCTCTTCATGTACACTTTCTCCCCTTCCCGTTTTCCCTTCGCCGCGTGGCGCGATGACGGATTTTCTCGTATTTCTCGGCATTCAGCATGAGATCGAAGATCGCGCGTCCGCCGGGGTACGAAGGGGGTTGTGTATAATCGACGAGAAGCGTGTTGGGAGAAGGTCCCAAAAGAAAGAAAGGAAAAAAAAAGGATCAGAAACCTACACACACACATACTCCCGGGGAGTAGGGAACGTGGATGGCATAATATTGTTTTCGAAAGAACACGTGTTCAAAGTGTGGAAGACCCTTTCTGGGATCCAAAAGCCAAAGAAGCGCGAGTCCAGCACGAGGATCCGCGGAGCCCTGGGAACCCCCGGGGGGTGCGAGAGAGAGGAAAACCTCCGTTATGGTTCCCGGCGGGGTGGCCGTTGGTCCGTTGTTTGTTGCTTCCCTTCCCGGGTTGCATCCTTTCCACCGTCGTGCTGTGCCCGCTGATTATATCCTTTTCTGGGGATCGTTTTCGAATGTTGGCTCGGCCGTACTCGCGTTGCTTTATTTATTGGTAGCTTCTGACCTGACCAAGGACCAGGAAAAGCCTCAATCCCAGCTCCCCGACACTCCGAAAGGATGCGAGCAATCATTCGCACCAGGGAAAGCATGTGGAGCGTGTCCGTTTGGTGGGAAAGCAGGTGAAAGCATGGCCTCATGGCGATGATCTCGATGTTCGTTGCCTCCACATAACGGTTTTCTTGAAATCATACCAATCACATGGCGGGATGGAGTGATTCGGGCACCCTTTATTGTTGGCGTTGAGTTGAGGCCCCGAAGGTGTCGTCACGTTTGGTTTCGGGGAGAAGGTGGTTTCGACGAGTGGAAGTGAAGAGATCGCAATTTTACTAAACACCTATTTGCCGAACATGCGGAAAGCGGTTCCACGAAACGAACGGGAAAATTATGTTGGGCCTCAAGGATCCACGGAGCATTGCATAATTCGTGCCAGCGGATGCAGGTGTTTTCGAATCATCCTGTGGTTCTTCCTCCTCGTCTGCTGAACATATCAATCTTTAGGTCATTTTCTGATGATGTCTTTTAATTGTCTGTGGTTGATTTTGCTTTATGTATATTTTTTATTTTTAAAATGTCGTTTGAAACAGTGTTTATAAATATACGATGGCGATGTTATTCGTCATAAAGTGATTTTTAAAGTTTTTTTTTGTTGCATCACCAAAAGATTTACGATACGATCAATGAACAATAAATATTTGTCTGGTATACTACAACACATCAAATTCATTTGGTTTTTTTTTTACTTTTTGTTAAGTTACTATTTTTTGCTTTGAGGTATCCTTCTCTTTTTTAAAACTAAACCAAGCCAGTAAAGAATGTCTAATTTAATTTTAAATTACGCATTGAATTGTATTTCTAAATAGAATCTAGACACGGAACCTTATTGCCGATTCACTATTCGATCCACACAACATTCATGGCAAATGCAATAGTCAATGCTGCGCTTTGTATGTCTGTCAATCTAATTGGATAATTCAATGTACTAACATCGTGCAACTGGAAGGTGAAGCTAATCTTCCATAATGAAGAATTGTATGTGTAAGGTTCGCCTAAAATATACCGTTTTAGCTTTATTTTTACTGGAAATTGTAACGATCAGGGCATGCCAGGGCATCAATCAGCTTGATCATTTTGAGAAATTGAAGATGCAATGACGTCAGCACTCCTTCAAGCAGCGTTACAATGCGTGAACAATGCGGCAAGCAGCACAATTTTAACCTTCTTTTTGAAACAGTATTTCTATTAGATTTTTTTATTAATTGTTGTTTCAACTTGAATAATCTTAGTTCTACTTAGTAAACGTAAAGGTAATCGAACAAGCTGTATAGCGAGTGCATAGCAGAAGAAATTAATTAGCCGTGGCCACACGGGGCGAAAACTCTAGCGCAAACGAAAAAATTAATGCCAAAACATTTACGCTTGCCGTTTACATGCTGTCAAACGATTATAGGTCCGTGGAGCGTAAAACCTAGAGTAAAAGCTGTTTGCAAACGGAAGGGCTCGCAATATGTTCTATTTGTGGTTTACATTGATAGATAGTGATCATTGCTAGTGTGTTCAATCCTTTTCTTCCACAAAACGATTTTAATTTCCTCAACCCGGCCACGTAAACATATCGAAGCGTAAACGATTTGGCATTAATTTGTAAATTTGCGCGCAAATTTTCGCTCCGTGTGGCCACGGCTATTGAGTTATTTTGAGGCGTAAAAGCTTCCTGTTCCCTTTTCAAATAGAAAAGCAACGAAGGGTGGAATATGTCGCTTCACAGGTGTAAGTAAAGCTTTTCATACTCGGGATTTTTTACTTTATTCTAATTGAAATAAGAATGGAACCGTAGTATTCTGATAGGTAAGTCTATTTTTTTCGCAATCACCAAAATTTCCAATACTGCACCATGATTAACCACTTTTCAACTATTTAAGAGTAACAACATGAACAATTGCCTGCAGTATTGCTAATCCTTAGATGAGGCAATGCAATGGTATCAATGACGATCAATCTCGGTTACAAGTGCATGACTGTATTAACCGATCTTGATTTTCATGTCGTATTCAGCTCCTTTCAAAGGCCGTAAATACTAAATGACCTAGTAAGATTGCAAAAAAAAATGCTTTTAATTTTACGCATTGCTTTACAATACTCCACTTGCAGCAGCTGCAATTATAAGCGGTACTCGAGCACCAACAGCCCGGAACCCGCTGCTGAAAGGTGTGATTAATGCCTGTTTTGGCACTCGGCCCCAACAAAACAACCCCAAACATTACACGGTTATTCGTAAGCTACAGAATTCCTCCAATTGCACGATTCCACTCGTCGAGTGATCACCCGACAAACCGATGCAGTGAGAGGTTGAGGGAACACCTCCACCGAATACGTGGCGATCAACCGGCTGTCACTGTATCGGCTGCAGCGGCAGTCAGAAAATCCCCCAAAAAGCACCGCATGTCTCGTCTTGAAAGTGGCAGCGAAGTGTCCGAGGCCGAGAATACAGAACCGTAACCCTGAACTTGAACCCACCAATTAGTGTCCGCCAAAAGTTGTTTTTTGCACAGTTGGTGCTACCGTATTCTTGGTGGAAGGAAGGAAGGAAGGAAGGGCTTCGGCTGCTTCTGCTTCTGGAAATGTAATTTTCTCTTCCAGTCACCGCTCCTTGGTGCTCCCGTCCCGAAGTGAATGAAATACGCTGGCTTCTCGGTGGCACCATGGGCGGTTTTTGAGCGAGGGGCCACCATGCCATGCCGACTGCACTCCAATTAAGTTGCTTCCTCCTCTACTTCTGTCCCGGCTGGACAAGCATCATCAACTGCAACAACAGCCTGCCTGCCAGTGACCCTGAGTGGCAACAAGTGTCCATCGTTTCTTTATTTTCGGTGAAAACTCCAACTCCTCTCCCTGGTTCCTCTTCTGTTTGTGTGTGCAATTGCAGCGTAGCCGTTGCACTGCTGCATTCTGGGTAATTGATGAGAGGGAGCATGTCATTGTGCGAAAAGTTAACCCGCAGCAAGAAACGGACTGGAATGGGCTGTAGGAGAAGGGATCCCCGAGGGCAATTAGAGAAAATTTTGGAAACTCAAACACCAGCAACAGCAGCACGCACTCCGGTACCCTTTCATTACGGCTAATCCACTTCCTCGCCACCGGGAAAATGGCTTTTACCACAACTGTCCAGCAGAACGCGGTCACGCAAAGCCTCTCTGGCGCTCCAGAAGCAGGACGATTAAGCGGTCGACACCCAAGAAAAAAAAGCCCCCCCTCCAAATCTGCCATTCTGGTAGCACAGTTGGTTAACGATTTGAAAGGAATGATTCACTTTAGCTTGCCAAAAAGTCAATATCAAGCACGCACTCGGCACAGATGGTGTCTCGGACGTCCCTATCAGCTGACTCACCTGTACTTCGATAGGTTCGTTAGAAGGTGGCCAGAAGGTGGTTCGGCTGGCACGATGCTGGAACCGCCAGAAGCACGTGGCATGCCAAATGATGCGTCACCACTGGCCAGTATTCGCACTCCTGCGGGGGGAACATTTTGTTGGAGTACGGGAATCACCGAATGCGATTTCGATTCGGAGGAGCCAACAAGATGTGAATCGGATGTCATAATATTTGAACATTCGCTTTGATATTCACGGTTCGCCATAGGAGTTCTGGGAAAATATGAAGCAAGCCTTGATTTGTAAAAAAAAAACTCCCAGAACATCTATTTGTGGCTACAGCTCAGCATCTTGATTAGCTTCGATTCAAGCAAACGAGTAGTGATTAAAAGATTAGATTAGTAGATTAAACAAATGCTTGCACTCTTGGAAACATGCACGCCATGGGGAATTGGTATTAACGCAATGCATTTGTACATTTAAGGGGGTGCTTTGGTTATTTCGGGTCTTAAAAAGGCTTATTTTTCACGATTTTTAGTGAAGAAACCAGAAAAATTTTATTTTTCAAAATAATCTCATATTAAACTATAACTTTTCAAGAATATTTGGTTCTATTTTGGAGAAGATTTATTCAAAACTACTATCATGACATCCAATCTAGAAAGGCAAGTTTGCAAAAAAGTACTTTTTGCGGTGCCCATCGTAACCACGTGCTGGGTCATCAGAAAAATACAAATGAATATTCTTTTGTTAGATTATAAGTTTATCCAAGTAACCCCCTTGAGTTTCTGTTAAATTTCCCATTTTTCGATTTTTGGCAGATTTTTAAAGTTGAAAAAGTGATGCTTTTTTCTATGTTGCCTCAAAAAACGAGTTTTACATAATTAAAAGAATTATCAAAAAAAAGTATCAACAATTTTTATAAAAACTCGACGGGGCTACCTGGCAAATAGTGTACAGATTATGTGTTCAAAATTTCAAATCGATCGGACCAGTAGTTTTTATGCTACGATGGGCACCGACTTTGAAAACGTAGGTTTTGGGAAACGCGATTCAAAGTTGCGAGATGCTTTGAGCCTTGTATGAAAGGCAGATTTTCAAAAATCAATATCTTTGTTAGTTTGGCTTCGATTGATCCTAAAATTTCACACAATTCTCGTGAAAGGATAAGCAATCATAAAAAAATGTGAAAAGTAAATGCGAAGAATTAAAATAAAATACCGAAGCCCCCCCCTAAATGATAATAGAAATAGCAACGAATCTGCGTTGATGTGTGCTCAATGCATATCGGTCATCAGTTATACAGTTTATGCTACGTAAATAAAATAAAAAATTCCTATATCGTTTCGTGTGAAAATTGTGTAAACATCCTACCAAATTTGGTTGATTTTTTTAAGTGATGCGCATTCCATAAAAGCAATTAAATGTAATTAAATAGCTTTGGTAATGTTGATGGCGCATGCATTGAATTGATCATTGAATATTATTGGTGACTACTTTTCCCAGTGTGAAACTAAAACTCTTTCGTATTTTATTTTGTTTTGTTTCACCGCAAGGAAACGATGCGATGGTGGATCATTTTGGGGTGATTTTGATGAAAATCTATAAGTTCTTTTTTTCAAAAATAAGTTTCTGATTTGTGCAGTAGCAACGTATATTCAAAATTTCAAACATAGAAACCGAAAAAAATTGGAATATGAAATGGAAAACTGTTATACGTCTGGAATACGCCGCAAAGTAAGGCGACATACACCACAAAATGTGGAGATTTTTTGTTTTTTTTTTCGTTTATTGAGGTGCCTATTCCCGTCAGGCGTTACTTGACGCCTCAGTCGTGTTCAACGATTTTTTGAGGTTCGTCGATTATTTTCCCGAACAAAACGCCTGCTGTCACCAGCAAAAAAGCGATCGCCTGGGTGATTTTCTTACCGGCCGTCCACACCACCAATTTTTTGGGGATAATGTATGGCGGAGCCCAACAAGTAACTCCAAATTTTTGCAGCTACGTGGGTTACCATGAGTGACATTTGCATCCAAGTGAGCGGCGGTTGCATGCAGCTTGTTTCAGTTATCTCCAACAAAAACATGTTTTGGATACGTAACCAAAACATTTTTTGGTAAAAGACTGAAATAGGCCCCCCCACTCACGGTGAGTTACTGAGTGACCGAAAAAATTGTTAATTACCACTTTTTAGATAAGCAAACCTTCATAAAAATATGTGAAAACGTAAATTAATGTATTAGGGGAGGGGGGAGGGATGGAAAAGCTACATTTTACCAGTAAAACAGCGATTTTTCGGTCACTCAGTAACTCACCGTGAGTGGGGGGGCCTATTTCAGTCTTTTACCCTCACTTGGATGCAAATGTCACTCATGGTAACCCACGTAGCTGCAAAAATTTGGAGTTACTTGTTGGGCTCCGCCATACATTATCCCCAAAAAATTTGTGGTGTGGACGGCCGGTTAGACAAAATTCGCTGTGTGCGAGGGCGCTCCATCTTCTGTTTTATAATACATTGTGATTTTTTACGAATGTGATTGCGTTGGGGAATCGTTTATACGAAAATGATTGCGTTGGGAATCGTTTATACGAAAATGATTGCGTTGGGAATCGTGTCAGCTTACCTTGAGTGTTGCAATAGAAGAGGGCGATCCTCCGCTAGCGCGGAGCGATCCACCTTATCATTTGGTGAGGGCTGAGCCACCCACGCTCTCAGCACTCACCTGGGCCTTTTTCAGCCTGAGCGCATCCGGGTCAACCGCGTGCCCGAAATGACACCTGACGGTTGACCCTTGCCCAGGAGACCACCGCCGCTACAAGATCGTCATCAGAGTTGTAGTTGCGGTGGAGCCCACTTATTCGTGCAGTACGCGTTCGTACTGCACCACATTGAGTTGATTTTTACGCCTTTTTCAATAAAAGTAGGGGTCACTTACCGCGCTTGCAAATACTTCTCCAAACCATCACACTAGCCGCATTTTGATACCGGCTGATGTTCCTTTAGTTATCTTTGACATCCTTGATGTTTCTGGACCACAATCTATCGTTTTGGTCATTATGACTTTGCTCTAGAACAAATAGTTTTCATCTAACAACACAAAGTCTCGGCCAGCGTGCCGAAATCGATTTTTAAAACACAGGCACGTAATGTTTGCTTCGTTACTAAAATCAATCCACCAACAGAAAACAGACCAATCCAACTCTCAAAATACTATGTGAACACTGTAGTTTAACAGAAAAATATCGATACTTGAGCTAGGTGCTGTAAATGTACCGAAACCCAGCAAAACGTCCAGCAAAAATTTGTATGAGATATATTCTCATACACGGTCACACGGTTGGACACGGTGTACGTGTGATCCTCACTCGAAATGATCTTGATACACTTCCGAACGATCATCTCCGGTTCCGATGCGGTCTGGCCACCTTCTGTGATGTCCATTCCATCATCGAGTGTCTTCAACGGAACGGACACTTTAGGATGGAAATCGATCAACCACAACAGACAACGATGGCAACAGATCCGCAACAGGCAACGATGGCCCCGGTTGAGCCCTGTCTTAGCAGTGGACGCGTTGGAACCTGTGCCTTCAGATCCATCTGTTCGTACACACCTCCGGAACTCGTACTCTCCTCCACCGTCGGCCACTTTTAACTGCAGCACGTTGTTGCCGTTTTTTATGCCAAAAAGGTTATTTTTTGATCATATTTTTCATTTTTTGACCATCAGGCCATCCCAGGGGTTGGGGGAGGGTGGGGGAGCTGCAGCAAGATCCGCAAAAAGGCCTAGGAATAACTAAAAAGGATTCTAAACCCTTTTGACTATATTTTCGACATACTTTGGCTATCATCGGAGGAATGGAGCATCCTGGATGGATGGGGACAAATTTTTGTATAAAAAGAGCCCCAAATTCGGTCGGAGACGAAGATCGAAGGGACCTCCTCAAGGCAACACAGGTATTCCGGCTCCAGAAGGACAAACACCATCCCGCTCGGATGACCGGTGCCCCGTAGCCTCAAGCCTAGGCGTAAGCATACGCGAGGATGTTCTCCATCTTCCAGTTTAGCGGATTTACGTTGTTGTTGTACGAATCGTTGCAAAACACTAACGTTTAAAATAATTTCGTGAGGCGTAGCGTCTTATCGCCATATCGGAAAGTAGGACCACCTGTAACCATCTTCAAGCCCCTCAGGAACCGGCACCTTATTCACCGTCCCGTATCGCATAAGAACAAACAATGGCCATAGCTATCATGTACCGGTAGTTTCGACGAGGCAGATTTAAGGAGTAGAGCCGGACCGATGTCATGCGGTAGAGTGCTGACAATGTTGGAAGCTGAAATTTATTATAATTCCCTTTCGATGGAGATGAAATCAAACCCAGAACATCAAGAGTAGACAAACAACGATTCCACTACTTCAACGATAGTTCTAGATGAATGCAAGATGACTACGGTTATGCTATAAGGTCATCGATCTATTTACTTACCTGAATCTACTATATAGTCGCTCTGGAACAGATCAAATTGCCATTTCTTTCTTCAACGCTTCAGACAGAGAAATTATTATTGCGTGATTCTGTAGCTAACCATTAAAAATAACATATTTATCATATTTATCTTTTATTCTTAAATTGTATCTGCTATTACATGTACATGATATCACTTTTGATCAGAACGACGATATCAAAAATAACGAAAAAATTCTTTTTTATCAAGGTTGAGCTGTGAACAATGGTTTATATGTTGTTAAGGCAATTATTCGGTCTGTTACCTTCTCTAATAAGACCTGTATATCCTGTTGCTTTTGTTGTGGTATGTTTTCCTGAAGCGTTTCTAGCGTTTGTTGCAGTTCATAGATTTGTTTTTCTATTTTCTCCAAGTCCAACTCATACCATGGTTAGTTATCACCGATGAGGCCCAGTTTGTGATTAATTATGAACTTCACTAATCGATCGAAACCATTTTCCAACGAAAACTGAAGAATGCTTCTACCATTTCGATCGCAAACACCGAAACAGTCCATGTTATACTCTTCTACCAACCAAGTAAATTCCTTGTAACCCAATGTCCTATTCGGATCCGAAACAAAATAGTGACCCGCATTCCATCCATTCTCCAAATCAACTTCATTCGGATCAAGATTTTTCTCTTTTATGAGATATTCGAGCATATCATAACACTCAGCTTGTATGCAAAGATGCAACAAATTAGCGTTTCCTTCGCATCTGCTCGCGAGGTATTCATATACTGGCGTTGAAGTCTTACAATTATCATTCCAAAGTATTTTCAACACTTTCATGATTAATAAAATCAATGATTTGTTGACCTCCAGCTGAATCTTTTCAACCAAAAATCGTGTCATCGAGACCCTTCCATACGCAATTGACAGAATAAGGAGATGCAGATAGTCTCGATTCAAAGTCACATCATTGGACAATTGATTGATGATTCGCCATTGTATTTTCTTTTCATCAATCGTGAATAAATCAATGTTATCATTTTCCTCATTCTCAAACTCAACCTCCATGCTTGGTACAATGCCTTGTAAGTTGCGATAGTGATCACAGATCATTTTGAAGATACGGATTCGGTTACTTCTGATGCACTCCGTCGTGCAGGCAAGCAATTCGTTGTTAGTGCTTCTAGCCAATGCTTGGTTCATTTGATCCTCATACTCAATCATCAGATGCTCTAATATTGTGACCGATCTGTACTTGATTGCTGATCGACAGGCATCTTCCACAATATGATCTTCTACATTCCCTTGTTCCGTTAGATGTTCAATGTTTTCTGGCGAGAATCTGCGGATTGATTTAGTTAATTTATGCAAAAGGTAATCATATTCTGCATTGAATGAAAGTTGTGCTGCTATTTGACTAAGCTCATCATAACATTCTCTGTAGCGCGAGCATTCGTCAGAATTCCTTATTTTATGTTCTTCTATGCGGACAATTCCAAGACGACATTCAATGATGTATTCTGCCGTTTCTACGTTACCAGCCTCAACAGCAACATGGATTACACTCTTTCTTCCTTCGTTACTGTTGAAGCAGAGTTTCTTGAGTTTATTCCTGCGACCTTTCGTCAAGGAGGAGAGCGGAAAGTCATCTGATGTGATATCAAGCACCCGTTTAGTTATCAAAACCAGTAGCTCATCATTTTCGGTGTAGCAACAGCCCCATATACTGCTTGAAGCAAAGTAGTGGAAGATATTCCATCCATTCTGCTCATTGACGGTCATGACATTGATCATGTTGTGTTTGATCAAGAGCTTGGCCATACAACCGAGTCCTTTTTGTGCCGCAAGATGTAACACATTTGCATTCTCGGCATCTATTTCGCCAAGATTGATGATTCGTTCAAAGAGATATGTGAAAATCCGAACAAAATCGGGCCAACTGAACGCACACGATTCTATGTATATAGTTCCCTGTTCATAAAGATATGAGCGATGAGCAATTACCATAATTTCGATAAGAGCCTTCCATTCGATATCTACGTTCAATGTTTCACACAAATGTCTTATCATTGATTCCTGTTTCAGGCATACAGCGAGGGCCAAGAGCTTCAATTTACAAACCTCTTCCACCGATCTGTTGGCCGATAGAATCGTTTCAATTTGGTTGACTAATATCTCTAAATTTACCGAAGTCAGATCATATCCTTCAGCGTCGCATTTTTCAACAACTTCATATAAATTGGCATGCTGATCAACCTCGTTTGAATTGAGCAGCCATTTGGTGACAACAAGGAAGTCTGGTGACCTCAGGCTCCTCGCTGTGCATGCTAACCAACCTGCATCATAAATCGGTGGTGGAATCGCGTCAGGGAACTCACGATGCAAATGGTACACCAAGAAAAGGGATCCGAGTTTCATTGCCATTTCGTACAATTCCTTGGCATTTTCTTGGAGGAACAAGCGGCCACATCTTGGTTTTTTAAATTTGTTATGCTTAGATCTCGTCATTCGCTCTTGTGATTCATGGCTGTTGGTTAATGAAATGTTAGCTATTTGCTCGGCTAACAAACAAAGTACATTCCAATGCCACCGTTTCTCTCCAACAGATTTCGAAATCTCTTGAATCACATGGAAGCAGAATATTATGTTTGGTATGGCATCACCACGTAAGGAGTTGATTTCAATTAAATCATCGAGTCCCAATTTTTGAGCCACAATGTGTTCTACTATGGCTCTCTGTTCACTTTCCATTGCGAGGTGCAGAATGCTTCGTTCTTTCTTATCTAAAACACCAAAAAAGTCCATGTCATTTACTTT
This sequence comes from Anopheles darlingi, assembly GCF_943734745.1. Classification (NCBI taxonomy): domain Eukaryota; kingdom Metazoa; phylum Arthropoda; class Insecta; order Diptera; family Culicidae; genus Anopheles; species Anopheles darlingi. The sequence continues at coordinate 26,862,076 of NC_064875.1, read as the reverse complement.
TGCTAGCATGTAACGGAACAAATCCGTTCTATTACCAGCAACATATGACGAATCGTAATCACCAGAGATCTTTTTTCCTTTTTTAACCCAAAATGAGCGTTGATTTGAAACACATAGATGGAAAACATTCCAACCGTTTACCTCATCAACAGCCTGGAAGTCGATATTGTATCGCTCTATCAAACATTTTAAAAACTCGAAGTGATTGGATGTTATGCCAAGACGAAGCATTTGGTTCGCTTCAACATCGCTTAAATTCGATGCGAGGTCCAACAGACATTCATATGCCTTACTTTGATTTATTTCTGACATACGATGTATTTTCAAAAAGAAATGATTAGTTATCGTTGCTAGAGAATAAATTATGTCAGTGCAAAGATTCAACTTACATGACTGTTTCAAGTATCTCAGCATTGATGGTCTTACTGTTGCTACACATATAACCAACAACGGTAGTATGTTTTCATTAATCATGTTTTCAGTCGACAATCTCAGTTTTGACCTACATATGTTATTTATGCAATGGTAAAGTTTATCTCTTGTATCAGATTTTATATAATCACTAAGATAAGCAGGTTCATCATTTTGAATCGAACAATCATTTTGAAAATCTTTGATCTTTATTCGAGAACAGTAGAGATCAAAGAAATACTTGAATTCATTTTTGTAATCCTTCAGCGCGGCATATGCTGCGCATTTGAAAACGTATTCATCTCGTAAAATGGATGGATCGTTAGCCATAAAGTACTTCACCACAAGAATCGAATTACTTTCCAGCGCCATTTCGAAATATGAATTTCTTATCATTCTATCAGTTTTCTGCCGAATGATACTCTCCACCATCCAAACAGTATCTTCTCTAATATTGTCTTCTAGAATTTGTCTTTGGGTTGCACATGTTTTGTTGACCAAATCATCAACCACTTTGTCACAAAATTGTTTCATCTTTCTGCAGGCATCGTGTGACTCGTACTTGATTGCTTGATGGCTCAAATATTCCATAACATATGAGGCATATTTTGCAGCTTTATGTATTTGATCGTTTCTAGTTGAATCTATATGTTCGTACAGTACATCTACGTTTATTGCGGCCCCGTGATGCAAGAGATAAAATATCAATCGTGGCTTGTCCCTTTGGAACGCGTAATCCAAAGCAGTCCAACCGAATAATTTTTCTTCGCAGTTTATTATGTCAGATATGATGGAATCTTCGAACAAATTTAACCATTTACGTTCAAAATCGAAATGCATGGCCAATAGATGCAGAGGAGTTCTCTCTCCATCGTCTCGCACAAAGAGTGGGTTTTTAGTAGCAGTGTTTTGGCTAGTAGAGAGTAATGATTCTACTGCTTGCCAATCGCACTCAATAATAGCCTGAGGTAGCGGATGGTTTTGGGTCAGAATTATATCAATATGTTTTTTTAACCCTTCACGCTCTCGATCCCAGAACGACTCAAGGCAAGATATGTTTATCCTTCCTTGTTGCTTCCCTTCTAATAATCGATTTACAATCCAGAAAGCAGCCAAGTATTCAGCAAAAGATCGATGAATAAATACAGGAACGTCATTCTGGATTCCATGAATTATTCCAGTTTTTTCATCGCCATCGAGTATTAGTTTCTTATAATCTTTTGCCTGGAGTGTTTCGTTTTCCGATAGGATAGCGTCAAGCTCATGTTCGTTAAAAAAAACCCAAAGTGCCAATAATCCATGGAGCAGTTTCGTATCATTTATCTCCTTCTGGAATCTCTTTCCTTCACCTGGTTTATCTACACTATTTTTATCTAGGCCCTTTTTGTCATACAGACGATGTAGAATTTTTACCTTCACAAATTCTTCCACTATAAAAGACGGCTTTGATAAGTTTAACATCGTCTCAAATAGTTTTCCTTCTGAGGAAATATCTACGTTTATATTTTCATTATGATACACACTATTCCCAAGAATTTCTACTGCCATCATCAAGTTTAATGGAACATCGCTCATGTCCTGTAAACTACGAAGTAACATGTAACACAAAGATTTAGTGATAATATCATCGCCAATGTTTCGATTATGCCATTTCTCCTTCATCATTTTATAAACCATACATACTTTGTCTTGCACCGAGAGAGGTTTAAATTTGAAAAACAAAGGAACCATCAAAGCCGTTTCGAATTGTTCTTTAAAACCGTATGGTCGGCTGGTAAGATATATTTTCTTCACTCCTTCAAATTTTTCAAACAGAGAGAGGAACTCTAAAACAACTTCCTTGTAATCAGGAGCAATTTCATCGAACCCATCCAACAGCAATACCATTTCACCTGCATTAAACTTTTCTTTGAATATTTGCAGCAGGAATGAGCTTTTGAGTTGGTTCGGGTTGGAAAAATCGTGTTGTTTGCTCACATTTGCCTTTCCATCTAAAAGATCTAAACAATTCGCTGAGAAACAACATATCTCAGCCATTTCCCGTTCAAGTTGAAGCGATGAATATGCCATCTTATATACCATTCTGATCGCTTTTGTTTCATCGATTTCATTAACCTTACAAGCCCTATTCTTTTGACCTTCGGGTGTAAATGGTTTAAAGTCGGTACAATGATCGGACAAGTTACATCGAACAACCCAGAACGAAGGATTTCGTTGCCGCAAATGCCAAGCAAACCATGTGACATTCGTAGACTTTCCGTGTCCCGCTTCTCCCAACAATATCAAGATCTTTTTATCTTCGTAGCCATTGATTGGTTCTTGCTCTTTCTTTGGAATATTTACCTTTTCGAGCATTTCATTGAAATTCGTTTCTTTTTTTAACCATGTCGCTATTTTCTCGAAAGTGATGTCTTCCCGCAGGAGATCTTTTATACTTTTAAGTGTGTAAGCATCTTCACTCCACGTGTCCTTTACGCCAACATTTTTTTTCACGTCGAATTGATGGATAACTTCTTCGATTGAACGTTCTCTGAAACTATTCTCTAATATTTTGAGCGGAGAAATGGTCGTTCCGAAAAAAGAAATACTCTCCTTACAGAATTGCTCCCATGATTCTTCTGCTAAGTCACAAATGCGAAAGTTTCTAAGATCAGATGGGATGTGGTGTGTATTCCTGATAATAAAGATATGGTTTTTAAGATGCTTTAGGGTATCTTTACTCCATTTCTTTACGAGGATCTGAACCGTTTCAAATGATTCGAGGCAGATAATGACCAAACAATAGTGGGTGTTGCCACGAAGCACTGCATCTACAGTGTCGGAATTAGTGATGAAATCCGACTCATTTAAAAACAGTGTAGTAGTCTGATCTTTACTCTGTATATCCAATATATCTGATAGTAGCTTGACACCAAATTGGATATCGAATGCCTCAACTTGGAGAAGGTTTTCTGTTTTAACTTGCCTGTATAACTCAGAAGCTGTGATAATATTGTGCCTAATCCCAAACGGGGACCCCATTACTTCCTTGCGGAGTTTATCAGAGATAGGCTTTAACTTCATATATGCTAGTGTGCCCGCAATATTTTCGAGATCTTTTTTAAGATCGTCAGAATGTAAGCGTTTGGCGTATGGATCCATGAGCCAATCAAATTTCGTTTTTAATAGCTTATCGGTAACAACATTCTCCTCAGCATATTGCAGCTCATTAGATATCAATTGATTATCATCAAAATGCACATTCTTCCAGATTCCTACTATTGTTGCATCTAGCCCTTGCTCCTTGTAGGTGCCACACACCAAACGAAACCGATCGCAAAACGATTTGAAGGATTCATTTACATTATCATCTGGAAATGAAGCTGAGGAAGAATATTGATTTTTTCCATTCAACATAAATTCGTTTGAAACATGGACCCGTTTCATTGTCAAGTTATCCCATACACATCCATCAATATTGAATTCTTTTCGGTATTGATCTTCTAACTCTTGTCTAAATGTTTCATATCCTGGCATTGAGTTGGAGTAGGATGAATCCAGAAATTCTTTTTTAAACTTGTATGAATTATTCGTTGAATTTTCATTCCAATCTATTATTTGCAAAATAGCTTGACGATACTCTTTAAAGAGGGAATTGTTGGACGTTATCATTTTGTTGGGTTTAGTAGCTTCGACTAGTTGCTTGGCTAGTCTAGCACATTTAGAACATGTCCGTAACAGCTCATGAACATTGCTAAACATACCGTCTGCATTCCATAGTGTATCGTAGTCCAGCTGATAGTATTTACCTCCATGACTATCGAATAATGATGTGACATAGTAATTCAGAGATGACGCTGAATCGTTCGTGACAACTGACTCTGCTGGTTTCCAGATATTTTTTGCTTGATCGGTTATATCTGCGTTGGTACAAATCACAAATCCTTCCAAATCTGTTATCGATTGTAGTTGATCACAGAATGAGGTGAAATACTTCAGAATAGCACAAATAGAATAGCCTGTCTGTTTACCATTCTTGACGGTGTACACGATGTCATCAATTTTTCCGGCTGAAGGATCCTCTGCGGTTACCGCGAAACTGAAGCAATTGGCTGGATCCAAAGACTTTTTAGTATTTGCCAGGGAAACAACGATTCCCAGCTTCAATTGATACGATGGTCCATGAAGGGCATGTTTCAATCGGGATCGATTACTTTTGGTCTTTTGAATATGTGCGTCCTTTCGAGTATCTGTTCGAGTCGAGTGGTGTTCGCTATATTTTTTACCATATGAGCTTTGGGTTATGCCTCGATGAACGTAAATGCCTTTGATTTTCTCAAAATTTTTCCTAATTACGTTGTTGTTTTCCATTTTCTTCCCCCAGTGTAGCAGTTTTATAATTTCTTCGATTTTAAGTTCTCTGAAATTATTCTGGAATATTTCGCCCGGAGAAATGGCCGTTCCGCATAAAGAAATGCTCTCCTTACATAATTGATCCGATGATTCTTTTTTCAAGTCACTAAAGCGAAAGCAACTAAGATCGGATGGGTTGTCACTTGCTTTCCTGATCAGAAAGACATGTTTTTCAGGATTCTTTGAGATATCTTCTTTATGATTAAGATATTTCCATTTCCATTTCCGAATGATACCCTGAACCTTTTTAAACGCTTTGTATACGCGGCAGATAATAACCAAAGAATAGTGGGTCTTGCCACGAAGCACTGCTTCTACAGTGTCGGAATTAGTGATGAAATCCGACTCATTTAAAAACAGTGTAGTAGTCTGATCTTTACTCTGTAAATTCAAAATGCCTGAGAGTAACGTGACACCAAATTGGATATCAAATACCTCAACTTGCAGAAAGCTTTTAGTTTTAACTTGTTCATACAATTTTGAATTTCTAAGAGTCTCGGCACTAATGCGAAATGGAGAACCCAAAACATTCTTGCGGAGTTTATCAGAGATAGGTTCTAACTTCATATAAGCTATTGTGCCATTAATATCATCGAAATCTCTTATTATTTCCTCTGAATGCAATGGCTTTGCGAAAGGATTCATCAACCAATCAAAATTCGTTTTGAATAGCCATTTGGAAGCCAATTCCGCATCAAGACATCCAGTAATCATGTGACCATCACCAGCATGCAACATTTTCCATTTATTTTCTATTGCGATTTCTAACTCTTCCTGGTTATAGGTGCCACACACCAAACGAAATCGATCGCAAAAGAATTCATTCAAGCATTCATCCACTTTATTATCAGCGGATACTGTAACATTTTTTGGAAATTCTACTTTTTTGGTTGATGATGTAATGTTTTGCTTTTTCTTATCGTTCAGAAATCTTTCGTCAACATATATCTGATTTCTGTTTCTCAAATCCTCCCAAACAGTTCCATCAAAATTAAATTGTTTTCGGTATTGATCTTCAAAATCCTTTCTAAATGTGTTATAGTTTAGAATTGAATCGTTGGATATGGTATTTAAAAAACTGTCATTAAACTTGCATAAAAGATAATCATCCCCTGTTGTATAGGTATTCTTATCGATTAAATACAGGATGGCCGCATGATACTCTTTGAAAAGAGGTTTTTGCCAAGATAACTTTTCCTTCTTCGATGTGATAGCTTTGATCAGCAACCACGCTAACATAGTGCTTTTTTCACTATTTTGGTCGAATAGACATTCCGAAACATATATCTTCTGGCTTTTTAAATGCTCCTTATAATTGGGTTTCGTTTCCTCATCGGTCTTCAAAAATTCTTTTCCATATTGATCTTCAAACTCCGTTATAAATGTGTCATATCCTGAAATTAAGCTGTTGGTGGAAGAATCCACAAAACTCTTTTCAAATATCCATTCACAATCTTTAAACTTGTCTTCTTTTGCGATTATAGTCATGATGAATTTACGATACTCCTGGAAGAGGGGTGTTTTCCAGGATATCATTTGCTTCTTTGATTTGATAGCATTGATTAACAGCCGGGCAAACGCGGCATGTTTATAATGAGTTTTGAGTTGATAGTATTTACCTTTGACCTCATTGAATAACGATGAAATGTAGGGATCCAACGATGTCGTTGAATCGCTCAGGACAGTTGCATCTATCTCATTCCAGATTACTTTTGCGTCGTCATCTAAATCTGCGTTGGTGCAAATGATGAATCCTTTCACGTCATTTTTGGTCTTCGCTTGTGGTTGGTCACGGAATGATTTAAAGTATTGATCGATACAAAAATCATTTTTGGAATCTGTGATGAGGTCATTCAGTGTAATCTTGGGGATGTGTTTTTTTTGAAACTCTGTTGTCGTGTTCCCATCTCGGATTGAACGCTTACTGGAAGATGGAGTCAGCTTGTGTTTCGTTTGAATCTTCAGAGTTCCGGTAATTGCACTATGTTCGAAGTCATATACGATGTCATCGAATTTATCGGGCACGTGATTACGACTTTTCGCTTCCGAGTCGTCTCTTCCCTCTGCAACAACCTTGAAGGTGAAGTTGTTGGCTGGGTCCATTGACTTCTTGGCATTTGCCAGGGTAACAACAATTCCAAGCTTCAGTTGATACGATGCCCCATGCAGTGCATGTTTCAGTCCTGAGAGATTGCTTGTGATCTGAAGAGGGTTTTGATTCTCATTTTCGTTGCCATCTGGGCGTTGGGATGAACCTGGGGTTTCCATTTGTGCTAGTGATTTCTCGTACAAACAATTACAACAGATTATCCTAGATTATCCGCAATAATTTGTGTTCAGGACCGCTATGATCAGAAAGAGAAAAGAAAAGAATGTCGTTACATATGGGTCCCTCAAGCTATATTTTACTGGCTGTCCACACCACAAATATATTTGGCAAACAAATTGGGTCTACGAATGTCCACACCACCAATTTATTTGCCAAGCATATCTGTGAGTGCCTGAGCGATCGCTCAAAATGGTGCTAAAATTTTGCCAAAACTTGTTCAAATTGTGTTATTTTGGTGTAAATGAACCATTATCATATCGATAATGGGCCGCATTTTCCCAAAAGCGCAATTTTCTTATCTCCAACAAAAAATGTTTTGGTTACGTATCCAAAACATGTTTTGTTGGAGATAACTGAAGCAAGTTGCGCGCAAGCGCCGCTCACTTGGATGCAAATGTCGCTCATGGTAACCCACGTAGCTGCAATAATTTGGAGTTATTTGTTGGGCTCCGCCATACATTATCCCCAACAAATTGGTGGTGTGGTCGGCCGGTTAGGAGATTGTGTTCAAACAGAGTATCTATCCATCCTAAACAACAGACGAAGTATTGCTTCCAAAGTTCAAGCGATAAGTATGTAATTTTCAACCGATATTATTTTATCCTGCACTTCCCGTTACGTTTTTCCTCCCGATATCAATCGTTTTATCGCATTTCGGTCTTCAACCGTTCAATGCTTTGAACGCCCCATTTTACTGAAAATTTAACTTACGTTAGATGTTTCAAACCTAGTGTAAAAACTCGCAAATTCTTCACATTACCCAGTAGTACAACTGCGATTTCACAAAAAAAAACTAGCTTCACTAAAAATAGACTTCTTCGTTAGCGCTGCTATTTCATCGACCAACCTGAACCAGACGGTTTGGGCAATAGATACCTATATATTGATACCTAAGCGATCGATAATTAAAATTAACACCAAACCGCATTCCACAGACGCTAATGCACCAAACAGATGCGATAAAAATTAAGTAGAAGTAATCGTGAGCGAGTACAACGCGCAAGTTTGCGTATCTTGCGCTGCTTGAGCTGCTATTTTATCGACCAGTGCTGTATAAATGAAAGTTGCGTACTTTCGAACGCCCATAACTTGAGAACGGATGGGCCGATTTTGCTCATTCTTTGCACTATGAATTCGTCTTCGTCTGATTCATGTTCAAAAAAGTTTAGAAAGTTTCGTCCTTTTATGGCAAATTGAAACTCTTTTTTGTACGCGGTTTCCTCTTCACAGCCTACTAATTTTATATTATTTCAAAACATTGGATGACATCCTTTTAGCTCCAATGCATGCTTCGATGAATTCGATATTCTTACTCTAATTCGATCATCATCGTCTACTACGGTACTTTTATTTTCTATACCCATCAGAACAAAGAACGCTTAGTTTGTGCAAACCAACGGTGGATTGGTTGTTTCACGATTTTGTCTTCCAACGGGAATTTGTCAAATTGTACAAGTTTGCTGATTATTGTGGTTAGCACAAAAACTACGTTTTGTACATCAAGAACTATTTGTGATGGAATGAAATGGTTTGATTTTTATTGACACATTTCATAATCAGAAAAAATGCCTCCAACCAAAAGATCAAGTAGAACGTATGGATTGACGAAAAGAGACAAAATTTGAATGGTGATAAGTAAAACACTATGACAGATAATTGAGTTCTGTAAGCTTCATATGGAAGTAATTTTATCAATTTACTTGAAAAAAAAAACCTCTATCAGCCGAACTCTAAACGAGATAGCGAAAAAAGTAAAGATTGCAACAATAAAAAAGCACAGAAATAACAAGAAAATATGTGCATAATTATGTTTTCGATTCGATGTGTAATATAAAAAACTTATTTATCTGTCTTAGTTTTTTTTGTTAACACCATTCAAATTTTGTCTCCTTTTTTTAATGCATACCTAGGATTGCGCAGTCGAAAATGGAGTAGGCGTCAAGAGTCAAGTGGCAGAACGAAATTTGCATGGCGAAGAAATGGCGTATAACATTTTCCCTCCGCCGTTTTCAACTCAACCCAACTAGGTAGACGTTACTCTAAGATCAAGTAGGATTCATGGATAAAGTGGAATCTGCAGCTACATTTTCTTCTGGCTTGGCGAACGAGAACTTAATACAAGCTAAAGTGATGTAAGAGGAATAGCGAAACGAGAAACGAGGCATGTAAAGTACAAAGGCAGCAGTCGCTCTGGTGCAGGACTTGCCGGACCAAATTGGACACAGCCCAGATACAGCATGCTTGAAACGCGACTGCAGGTTTTGTCGAGCAACTCCAGACAGAGTGTACATTCTGTCAAGAAAGTACCGGGAATAATCGATTTAAATTTGACTGGGCTGTCGGATCAAGTTATTTTTTCCCTAGTTTAGAACAACTGTCGTTAATTATTGTGCAAAATTTTAGCGAAATCCTTTTACAAAAGGATTTGTCAAAGGCCGGCTGCTCGCCACGATGTAAGATTAATCACTAACCCAGACTAACTAACAAAGGTTTTATTTAAAAAACATGAATTTGTTTGTAATGTGTTCTACTACTAGTGTTATTCAGTGAGAACCGGCCGAGTAACAACTAGCATCAAACTAGGCACCACGCATGCTTCGCTATCATTTATTTATTGGAACGTATGACCCCAAGGAACACTAGATGAAATGGAAATGATATAGTTACCGCAAAGCACACATCACCATAGCTTATCACTTTTGATGGTTTTCTTCAAATTATGCAAACGGGCGTGCTGCTGGCGTGCGATTGTAAATCGAGGTTCACAACGTTTCGACTGTGTTGCGGGGCTGGGTGTGGCGTGGCTCAGAGCTATCCTACTGTTAGGAATGTGATTGGTCAGGTTTACAGTTTTTACCAGAAAACTCGCATGGTCTACAGTATTCTGTAGTATCCGTTGACAGCAAAATGTCGCGATTTAATAGATCAAACCCCCAAACCGGTAGACTGTGCAAATGCGACCCGCCCAACCCGTCCCCTTTTGAATTGCCTTTCACAATTGCAATCCAACTCTTCGAAATCACGTCATGAATTACAGGGTGGCAACGTGAAAGTGATACGCTTATTCCAGGGCCCCGTGCACTAATTCGGACAGCTATAATTCAGATCTTGGTTTACAGTTTGAAAAAGCAGTATTTTTACTGCTGGGTTTGAGTGTTGTTCACCCAAAAATTGTAATGGATTCTTGTAGAGAACAAATCAGAATGTTATATCTTCAAATCCCCGCCAACATTCAAATAAGAGGAAAGCTGTCACATCTGGATTTGAGCAGATTATGCGCGTGCAGAACCATCAAACGACTCAAATAGAGTGATATGGTTGTCCCCAAATAGAAACCGGTGAAAAAACGGACTGTACGAACTCTAACGGCAATTAATGCAGTGCTGGAGCGCATACGACGAAATCCGGAACGATCGGGAAGAAAAATGGCGCATGGCATGAAAATGAGTCACACCTGCATGCAAAACATAATAAAAAGAACCTTAGATATAGTCCTTTCAAGAAGCAAAGGATTCATGGGTTGTCTCGCAAAAACGTCGCCGAAAAGTTAGCTAAATCTCGGATGCTGCTGAAGACGCACGCTGCTCACAACATATTTTTTTCAGACGGCAACAAAAGACTTTGTAGGCAACTTTGAACAAGCAAATGGATTGCGTGCATGGTGTATCTTGCTCACGGTATTCTAACCGATGAAAAAGGTGCGGAACGATATCAAAATGGCTCATATGTGATGGTATGGGGCGCCATATTAAAAGAAAGAAAACTCTCACTGTTATTCGTTGATAAAGGCGTAAAAATCCACGAAAAATATTATTTGAAGATCGTTCTCAAGCTCTATTTGATTCCTTATGCGTAGAACATATAAGAAGAAAAAGATGTTTGTTTCCAACAGGCTTCAACACCTGAGCATAAGTCATTGACTGTTCACACATGATGAGCGCAAAATTTACCATGTTTTGTAAGCTCATCGGAATGGCACGTATCGTCTTCAGATTGAAACCCACTCTATTTCTAAGTATAGGGATACTTGCTAGGGAAGCTAGTTGACACAAAGAATTTGACTTTAATACATTAAAAACGATTTGTGAAAATTTGAGACGAAATGCCGAAGGAAGTCGTCCGTGCAGCTTGCAATAGTTTTGGAAAGCGAATGGGATCTGGTATAAAAAAACAAAGGAGAAAGAATTGAAATGAATAAAATAAATTGCAACTATAGCAATAGAACATTGTGTTAAAAATAAGAAATACGTGAAAAATAACATAGTTTCCATTTTAAGACCAAATTTAAGTGTATCACTTTCACGTTCCCACCCTGTATACTTTCTGTTCTAGTCGCCCTCGTGGGTACCTATGTGCCGATCATACGTCTTTGATCGAATGAAAATTTCCACATCACATTGGCGTATATAACATTTTTTTACATCACATTTGCATGTAATACGCACATGGCATCGACTTAGTTTAGCAGCTGCTGGGTAAAAAATCCGCTATACAAGCGTCAGACCTAAGTTAGGCGTGGCGCTTTCAACAATAAATTCATGGCAGTTGATGATGCACTTAGTCACGATTGCATAGTGCTCTCGAGCGCATTTCTCAGCAATCGGTTAACAACAGCAGAGTGAGCAAGTAGCAAAAACAACCAGGATCACTGTAACAAGCCCTCTAACATGTATTGAAGTGTGGCTTACCTTTTGAAAATGACCGCTTCAGCTACAGCTACAAATGGTTCGCTCAGCTACAACTACAGCTACTTTAAGTCGCAGCGTGAAATATTTGTTGTTCTAAAATCAAGAAACATATGTTAATACAAATAACATAACAGGTATTGTTCCCAAAAGGTCTAACATAATGTACTTACTATAAAGTCGAGATGAAGTCGAGATCATATGATCGATCGCTCCAATCCGCCTGCTGCTTGATTATCGTTACTGCACATGTACTCGTGGATCTGGAATAAATAATCGATTGCATAAATGTAAGAAATCTGATGGGCAGCTTGGAATGCTAATATCTTTTCGACGTTATGAACAAACAATCGAATCATCATGTTGGATGTTTGAAATTTAATTTAAATCTAAAATTTTCCAATCAGTCATTTCTAATCAATGGTTTTCACCGTATCACTTTGACACTAAAACAATCATCTAGCTCTAAACTGAACAGCTTTTGCAAACTAGACCACCGCATGACAATCCGCAATTGAAAAACTGGGTAAGTGTCAGGATGGTTAGCTGCAAGCGACGCACAACTGAGAAAAAATTGGAATGCCATAGTGTTTCGAGTGTTTTCTGTTCTAGACCAATAAACCCCACCAACAGTTGGTTCATACGTTTTATTATGAGGTCGTTTGGCCACTATTGGATTTTTCAGATCCGATGGCAGCATATAATAAAATCTAAAAGGTGTAAAACAGGACTATTTTCAAGTGGTAATCGGTTTTGACATTCCATCTACTCTCTTTTTTCACATTCCATTCACTGCAACTAAGCGGCTTCCTAAAAGGCAATATTCTTTACCGCGTTATGGCTCATTCGTTCTACAAAATAAATATAAGAACTGCGGGCTAAGTCGTTCGATCGTATGACAAATCACATCACATTGCACTAAGACATACCATCGCTCTCGGCTACAGCAAACATTCCTTACCAGGGTTTTGATATTTCTCCTCCAGACACTTGTTGCAGGGTCACAAATAGCACGAGTTAACTTTTCGGGTTGTAATAAACGTTCTAGCAGGGAAGCAACAATTGAACACGACTATGTTCCTTAACTGTAAAACGTGAAGTGGAGTTTATTTCTTCTAGAATAGTTTTTACAAGTTTTAGGGACGTCGGAGAAGGTAGAGGGATTTAGAGAAGGTAGAAGGAATAGATATATGTATTTGTCGCAGGTATGCGTTATCGCTTGTCGTAGGTAAGGACGACGTCAGTTGCCAGGTGTAACGTCTAGGGCCATGTTATGTGGTCGATCACCGCCACATGTCACCATGTATCTTGCGACCAGATTTTTCGCTCACTAATAAGAACTCAATGTAGCCTTTGTTGCGTTAACTTTATTCACTACTATTTACAAGTTCTTCTCTCCTAGGCAGCTTCTCGGCAACTGTCCTTGAATCAACTCTCAACTGCTGAATGCCAACGAATCGCCGAATTCTCGATTCTCTTCTGTACTTACTACTTTTTGAACTCCCTTCAGTTGACCGTTAATATGCCACTTGATGTTACCCGCGACGTATCTCTACATATCGCCCCAATGCTGCTTTAAGAACGGGTAGTTCCCTATCGATCGTCACCTTTGGTCCGATGCTGTTGTGTTGACCGCAGGTAATGCACGTCGATCCTTAGTGTAGATCAGGTAGATGGTAAATCCCACAGTCGGCTGGAACCATGACTTGAGGGTCGCTACACAGGGACCCTGCCATTTGGTACGGGAATCCCTGTGAGTTACTGAGTGACCGAAAAATCGTTGTTTTAAGCTGCTTTCACATCGAGCGCGTTTAAACGCCACTAATAGACGCAGCAGGTTTTTTGACGCAGAAAATACGGTTGTATCACATCAAAATATATGGAAGTGTTCACGTAACGCACCGAAAGCTATTTTTTGGAGCTTTTGAAGAGCTTAAAAGTTGGCGTTTTTTTTCGGATCTGTAAAGCTGCTTTCACATCGAACGCGTTTTTAAAAACGCCAAAGTTGGCGTTTTTTGACGCAAAAGCTTAATTTATTGTTCACACCTAGGTTGCGCGAAGGTCGATTAAAAATACACGAAAAATAGCACTATAACACTACCGCCACCTTATCAAATCATGATAAATAGTTTAATCTTCACGCAAAACAGTTATTACCCGGATTTCAACACATTCCTGCCAAAACAAATTGCAAAACCAAAGGGCAACGCTGGCTTGCCTGCGTAGCCTGCTACAGTCGGCTCAGAACCTGCCACAATCTGTAGATTTTTACAGATCCGAAAAAAACGCCAACTTTTAAGCTCTTCAAAAGCTCCAAAAAATAGCTTTCGGTGCGTTACGTGAACACTTCCATACATTTTGATGTGATACAACCGTGTTTTCTGCGTCAAAAAACCTGCTGCGTCTATTAGTGGCGTTTAAACGCGCTCGATGTGAAAGCAGCTTAAAAATCTACAGATTGTGGCAGGTTCTGAGCCGACTGTAGCAGGCTACGCAAGCAAGCCAGCGTTGCTCTTTGATTTTGCAATTTGTTTTGGCAGGAATGTGTTGAAATCCGGGTAATAACTGTTTTGCGTGAAGATTAAACTATTTATCATGATTTGATAAGGTGGCGGTAGTGATATGGTGCTATTTTTCGTGTATTTTAAATCGACCTTCGCGCAACCTAGGTGTGAACAATAAATTAAGCTTTTGCGTCAAAAAACGCCAACTTTGGCGTTTTTAAAAACGCGCTCGATGTGAAAGCAGCTTTACTGTTAAAATGTAGCTTTTCCACCCCTCCCCTCCCCTAATACATTTATTTACGTTTCCGCATATTTTTATGAAGGTTTGCTTATCTAAAAAGTGATAATTACCGATTTTTTCGGTTACTCAGTAACTGATCGTGAGTGGGGGGGCCTATTTCAGTCTTTTACCGGGGGGCTATTTCATTGTTTTACCATAAGTTCGATCATTTGTAATTAGAGTCTCTATTGACAGACGGTATGCAATGTGGCCCTTAATGTTTAATCTGCTACTAAGACGCCCTTAAGCGGCCTCTTTGTACGACAGATTACAAAAACTGGCCGCTTAGCAACCTCATAATCATTAAGCCACATTGCAGATCTTTTTTTATACGGGAGATAGATAAAGAAATAAACGATAGGTGAAAACAAATGAAAATGCACGAAATTAAATTTGTTTATTAAAATCATGGTGCTGCAGTGAACACATTTTCTTACGATCGCTTCGTGGCCCAATTCTGAATATATCAACTGCGATCTGCTACTACGTTAAAAGACAGAAATTGGATAACAGGAATTCTCCGAACATTCCAATACGACTCCATTTCATTGTATCCCACGGTGAATTCCATTCCATTTAAGCACTGCTTTCATAAACCTATGTTAAGCTTCGTTCTGTGAGAAAATATTCCAACAACTGAACTATTAGTAGCACCCCAAATTTCTCCTGTGGTGCTTTCTGGCTCTTTTAAATTGTGGAACTTTTTCTTCAGCTCGCGGAAGACAAGCTTCGCAATCGACGTTTTTTTGATTTTGAGAACAAATATCGACGACTGTAATTGGGCCATATCGAACCGCAGTTTGTACAGACGAACCAGAGGCGTCTTCATACGCAGGAAACATGTTTCCAGAAAAAGGACGCCATGGAATACGAGAACTTCAAGATGTTTTAGAGATGACAACGCTTTCAACAATTCAATAGCCGTGGCCACACGGGGCGAAAATTTGCGCGCAAATTTGCACATTAATGCCAAAATGTTTTCGCTTCGTGTGGCAGGGGTAAAAACCCGAAAATTTATGCCGAAATGTCAAACGTATTGTTTTCATCTGTGTTTTGGCCGCTGAAGTTGATTTCCGAATAAATTTTGCAGTTTTTAACGATTTTGTTGCTGTTGCTGTTATATTTATATTAAAAATGCAAAAACAATACGAAAAGAACCTACATTTTCGTAAATAAAGCGTTCGATAGCGTCAAGGGTTCAGCGAAAAAGTCCGCGGACGTATAAAAGTTTGACAGCGTGTAAGGGTTAAGCGAAACCGTTTTGGCATTAATTTTTTCGTTTGCGCTAGAGTTTTCGCCCCGTGTGGCCACGGCTAATGGGTTCATTGTAATCCGTATCGTCGGGTTTGTAATCATGAATCTTTACCCCACGATGCTATAATGGTCAATAGACACCTTAAGACTTTTAAGTGATGTGGGAAGTTTCAAAGTATACCCTTTGTTAGATGGCAACTCTATATGCTCCACCAACGTTAATTTTGATCAATCAATAACAAAATGATCATTGCATGACATTCCCATTTGATGTAGGGGTCTAGTGTAGTTAATGTGGACAAATTTCCCACCTACGATTGCAACTCGGGCATATCCACGCGAATCTTAAAATTGGATATGTAGTTTAGATGACTAATAGACTTGATGCGAAGAGTTGGTATGATGTCTTGATCAAGGAAATCTCGAAGCTCGAAGGAAATCTCCAGCGAGTAGAGATAAAATAACATTATAATGCCAGCATAATATCAAGGATCAACATTCTTACAGAGCAACTTTAACACATCTCCAACTCGTCATCAAATTCGCATCACGTTTGATCTCGGTTTCAATGCGGTACAGTTTGAGCTGCCGGATAACCTGAAAGGCTTGGTTATGAACGTGTTCAGTTCACGTTCGTTGATTGTCCTGGTCATGCCAGCCTCATCCGGACCATCATCGGCGATGCGGAGATCATCAATATGAAGCTGCTGGTAATCGATGTCGAAAAAGACATACAACCACAGACGACGGAATGCATTATCATCGGTGAACTGACCTGCCGAAAGATGATCATGGTGTTGAACAAACCGATCATGCTGCCTGTTGCGAGCGCGACCCCTCTCGGGATGGTAGAGCAACGTGCAATAAGGTCACCGGCGGTGTCCTCCTAAGGCTGGATCAGCACCGGTGTGGAGAACGATCGTAGCCTGGCCGGTGTTTTGAAGCTGAGTTTGCGGGCCAGCCGGTCGCAACGATCGATTGCGACCACCAGTGTTCCGGGTGCGCGCGGCTTTCAGCGGGATTGAGTCACAAACTCAAAATCGGCAAAAGGGGAAGGGAAAATCGGTGGAAGGAGCTCAAAATCGGCAAAATAAATTATTCGAAACATTGATTCCACAGGGAAAAGACCGTCTCCGGGTTTATTTTTTCAAAAATATTCGGAAATATTGTTGGGTTGAATGCACCATCTCATAAAAGAACCGTTGGAGCCTTCTGTGGGATTTATTTTTCTCCTCATGAGAACTGAAGGCTACCTATGATTGCTTGCCCGTTTGTGCTTTAGCTATTGTGGCTGATTGATCCGAGGCCGGGGGCTGTAAAAAACAAGAAAACTGTAAAATCCCGGAGGACGAGAAACCGAATTTCCGCAAAACGAGCGCCAAAAAACCGCCGTTCAAATTTTCGAGTAAACCACTCGAAAATCCAATTTTTCGAGCACAACAAAACACCCAAGGGTGGAAAGTACGCCGTTTTTGTAGGACAAAGGTGTACTTTTGTCCTGGGAAAAAAGTGCGACTTTATTACACGATTGGCAGTATGGGCCCACGCCCAAGGGTGGAAAGTACGCCGTTTTTGTAGGACAAAGGTGTACTTTTGTCCTGGGAAAAAAGTGCGACTTTATTACACGATTGGCAGTATGGGACGGTGTAAAAACGGCCTCGAATCGGTTCCAGTCCAACCGGTGCGGTATTGGTGCTGTTTCTGAAGGGTTTGTTTTGAGAAGCAGAAAACTAATTTCAGATAATAGTATTTTTGAAACATTTTATGTATTTTAGCATATTATATATCACTTTTATAACAACACTGAATCACATTCGGGTCACAGGAAAGCGCTGAACAGCCGGGGAAACATCTTTCAGCGATATCTTCTGTTCATCCAGAATCTTCCTTCAACATACACACAGTCAGGTTGTTCTTCGATAACGAAATGAACTCCATCCTAAACGGTTTCTGCATCATCTCCAGCATCCATTGCACTGAAAACACCGTGGAAAATGATAGACTTTAATGAATAAAAGCACTTTTCTCGCTGGAGCAACTTACCGAACTGCAACCGCGCTAACACTTTGACAGGTTCACTGTGCTGTACCGATTGGACGCCGAGAACCGGTGAAAAAGTCCCAAAAAAGTCGTGATTTCCTCGAGGAAATCCTCGAGGAAATCCTCGAGGAAATCACGACTTTTTTGGGACTTTTTCACCGGTTCTCGGCGTCCAATCGGTACAGCACAGTGAACCTGTCAAAGTGTTAGCGCGGTTGCAGTTCGGTAAGTTGCTCCAGCGAGAAAAGTGCTTTTATTCATTAAAGTCTATCATTTTCCACGGTGTTTTCAGTGCAATGGATGCTGGAGATGATGCAGAAACCGTTTAGGATGGAGTTCATTTCGTTATCGAAGAACAACCTGACTGTGTGTATGTTGAAGGAAGATTCTGGATGAACAGAAGATATCGCTGAAAGATGTTTCCCCGGCTGTTCAGCGCTTTCCTGTGACCCGAATGTGATTCAGTGTTGTTATAAAAGTGATATATAATATGCTAAAATACATAAAATGTTTCAAAAATACTATTATCTGAAATTAGTTTTCTGCTTCTCAAAACAAACCCTTCAGAAACAGCACCAATACCGCACCGGTTGGACTGGAACCGATTCGAGGCCGTTTTTACACCGTCCCATACTGCCAATCGTGTAATAAAGTCGCACTTTTTTCCCAGGACAAAAGTACACCTTTGTCCTACAAAAACGGCGTACTTTCCACCCTTGGGAAACCCTGCGGAAACAGCACCGCCACAAATCGAGCTGTCATTTTGGGATATCGCCGTTTTGTTAAAAAATCTTTGCAAAAAGTGGGAATTTTTGATAATTTTTCATTATATTTGTGATAAAAATAAGGGTGATAAGAGCGAATTACCATCATTTGCAACACCCGCCGTCGTTCTCGCTATGAAAGTAGGCCGATAAAGTGGAAAACCGTGGAAAATCGTGGAAAACGGAACTCACAATCGACCCTAGAAAGTAGAGAGATCCGGGAGACTCGGAAACCGTGCCGGTAAGTTTTAAAGTTCCAGATTCTGCAAGGATCAAAGGTTGCACTAACGATCGAATTCTCCTTCCAGGAAGCATTACGGCAAGATCTCCTGCAACAAAGATTGCAAATAGCACAGAAAGCTAGCTGGACTCTAAGAAAGCAGAGGTCTACGCGAAGGCTCAGGATGCTGGATTGAATAGCCGTACTGGAGGTCTTTCTGGCCTGCTAAATCGACGGAAAAAGCCGGAAGCAACAGGATGGAATACACTCCGAAAGCGGTTGTGCTGGAGCTGCTTCAGCGATACGCTCGTCATCTTCCGGATGAAGAATTTTTCCGCGAAGGAAACCTGTACCTTAAACCGTTCGTGAAACTCGGCGTCCTTAGCCAAATTCCGGCTGTTCCGGACGATAACGATAAAGATTTGTAAGTAACGAAAGCGGACCACTGTTTGGCCCGACGATTGATTATTGTTTCCCTTCTTTCTCACAGTGAAATCTGCTGTAATGTCCCGGATTGTGCGTTCTTTTGTCAATCCGTGGTCGACTACGAGGCTCACTATAACGCGCAGCACCGGTATACGTGTGGGGAATGCAAGAAAACGCTCCCAAACGCTCACCTGTTGGATCTTCATCTTTCCGAAACTCACGATTCATACTTTGCTGCACAGGTTCAGGCAGGTAAAGGGCCGATGGTAAGTTCCCAGATCTAATTCCCTGCGATAAACCTCTACTTTAACACATTCTTCTTTGCCATCTCTCGCCAGTACGCCTGTTTCTTGGAGGAATGTAAATACCGGAGTAAGGACGTCGTTGAGCGACGCGATCACTGCATACGGGAGCACAAGTTTCCCCACAATTTCCGCTTCGATAAGCAGTCCCTGGCACATCGCCTTATTTCCAAATCCCCCGAGCTGGACACAAAAATTGGCGAGGAGGAAACTACTATTGTCGCAGATGCTATGAGTCCACCGCGGTGTAGGAAAAATTTCGTCTTCGGTCACTCGCGGCAACGTACGTTCAAGGCCTGCAAACCCACCCAACCCAAATGTGATATACTCGAGAGCAACCGGATGGTGGTTGATCTGCTGGAAAGCCTACCGAAAGAACAATGATCTGCCTTGATACTTATGATTGAATTTGTTTGTTAAATTTGCATTAAATTAGCATAAATAGTTGAAATAAATAAGTTGAATTCTAGGCGAACGTTCGCCAACAGCAATCACCTCTGCCGCGGTGCCGTACCGATCCTAGGCCTCGTTATCGAGATCTTCCGAGCTGTATTCGGCACTAAAATCGTCACTTGCCGCGCCAGGAAGCGTCGAATTGCGGTATGTTTCATGGCTTTCGCTGCCAACGGTTGATGAGGTCGCTTGCTCCGAGGACGTATCCATATCGATCGCCGCTGTCGTGGGTTGCATCGTACTGCTGGTGGTGGTGGTCATCGACATCGGCATAATCTCACAGTTTCGTCCTTTGTACCCGGTAGGACATTCGCACCGATAGTAGCCATCCTCTTTGATCAGTGACTTGCATTTTCCGCCATTCTGGCAAGTATTTGCATTCTGCTCACAGTAGTTTAGCTCTAAAATCGAGAAGAAAACGATTAGAAAAAGTTGGGTTCCGTTTCACGACGTTCTTACCCTGATCGCAGAGCATTCCTCCCCAGCCTGGCTTGCAATTGCACTCCCACGGACGCCGGCAGTCACCATTAACGCAGCCGGGGTACGCGTGGCACTTGCTGCAATCTTCACCCATCCATCCGACCTTACACCGACACTCTCCCGGACGACGACAGTATCCGTGCTCCCGGCTACAGTTGGCGGCACACATCGCTGTAACGTTTCGTTACGATTCAAATCAGTCACGTGCAAGGCCTGATGCCGACAATAAACCCCCCCGGAATACTCACGTGTCTGACAAAGTATTCCCGTCCATCCTGGCAGACATTTGCACTCGAGCGGTTTGGTGCACGTTCCGTGCATA
Organism: Anopheles darlingi; assembly: GCF_943734745.1. Taxonomy (NCBI): domain Eukaryota; kingdom Metazoa; phylum Arthropoda; class Insecta; order Diptera; family Culicidae; genus Anopheles; species Anopheles darlingi. Next base: position 26,841,214 of record NC_064875.1, on the reverse strand, counting down.
CAACCCGGCAGCACCTGGCAATCTCGGCAGGTTGGACCGGCCCATCCTAGCCGGCAGCGACACTCACCCGGTGCTTCGCAGTATCCTCGTGATGGATGGCAATCGGAACGACAGATCGCTGTAAAAGAAGATCCGATGAATTACCACCTCAAATGGCCTTCGCGTTCGAATACCTACGCTCCGAGCAGAAGATTCCATCCCAGCCCTTGTGGCAAACGCATTCGAACGAAACCTGGCATCCCCCGTGCTGACATCCGGGCAACGGGATACAACGGTTACAGTTTTCACCGTAGAATCCCAGCTTGCAGCGACACTCTCCCGGTCGCTTACAGTAACCCTGCAGTGGATCGCAACCCTTCTTGCAGATCGGAACATCGCACAGATCACCGGTCCAACCCGGAAGGCACTTCACATCGCCATTATCGTCACAGACGTAGTGCGAGTATTCGTTCTGTGGTGTCGGTAGCTCGCAGGCCTGCGACATGTGGAAAAAGGTGGAATTTATATGAACTCATTAATTGCATTCGTGATGACTGCCAAATATGCGATCGCTTATCATATAATTTAAGACAAACATTAAAAATGAATTAAAATTAATGATCGAGCTTCTCAATAATGATCCGCGCGCAGATGAAACGCCAAGATTTAAAATAAATTGCTTTTCGAAAATGGAAGCAAAGAACAAAATAATTCTAGTCGAGGAGGGAAATGGGGGCCGCTTACTGCTCATTACGAAAGAAACGCCGCTGGGACAAGATGACGAACAGGTTCTGGAACGAAGGAGACATGCATCGTCCGATGCTGTCGAATGGTGCAGACACGAATCTCGTCGACCGCTGGCATCTTATAACCGGTACTCAGGAAATGGGGAATGGGAAGCGGACTTGGAATAATGGAAGAACGGAGCAAAACAACCTAACGGGTTCTGGGGCATAAGCGTGATCGGTAACGCAAGACCAGACCACAATGCCCCAGGGGCCTGGACCTGGACGTGTGGTTGAAGACGATTTAACGGTTTTCGGTGCAAGTACGCCCGTAACTTCCGCTCGGTCATACCATTCGATGTACGCAGACACGTTTATGTTAATTTTCTCTCATGCTTTTGCTCCACAAATTGTAACACCGAACAGCGCAAGTTTTTATAGGCCAACCGAATATTACTTTCGCCATGTATCGCCGACATCACTTGACATCGGTCCGGTAAGGTGGGCCGGTGTAATGGAGAAATCTAGGATCCGGTGTGTCGCTAATTCGACCCGACCACACACACTATAGAGCTCTCTCGGAGGGTAAAAGTAACAGCACTACTGGACACAGCACTGGCAAAACGCATAATTTCACTCTAACCTGCTTCTTCCACTTTGGCACATAGCGGACGGCCAAGCCCGGGGGCACTACCAGGGCGATCAGCTGCAGCAGTACTCCCACGATGAGCAGCGGATAGCTGGTGGAGTGGTGACTCATGGTGGCTGGTTTGCTCCAGAAATGTCGTCTGGTTTATCTTCGAACGATCGAGCATTCACCTTTCTCCGGGTCTGGTGATCTGATCGTCCGTTGATCCTCTACGATCTAGAACCTCGGCTGAAACGGTTGTAAGACGAAAGGTAACTCCGACTACTCCGGACGTCGCCTAGACGGAGACTAATGGATGCCGTTGCGAAAGGCAGGAAAGGAAACCTAGAGATGCTTCGGCGATACACGGAAAGTTTACTCGTCTTTTCTGCGTCTTCGGAGTTGGAGTTGGAGCTGGATGGGGATGGGGAGTTTGTTTTTGCTTTCTTGTTGCGTGCTTTCTCCTCGGGGCATCGCGATACGCGAGTCTACTGGCCAGACCTTGCGGTGGCTGGTTGGCTGGTTGGTGGTGGCAGTATTTGCTCAATTCATTCATACTATTCACCGGTGATTCACGAAACGGCGAAAACAGAACATCGGAAAATATTAAGAATGAATAAGAGCTGGTTTAGTGTGTTCTAATTTCACAAACGTTGTGGAATATTCTATACACAAAATCTTTTTTATGTAGTTCAGGTTACACAAAGTAGATGATGGTGATGATAACAAGGTTTATTGATTTGTAGCGGTATTTATTCTCTTAAATAATCTCATATTTTTGAATGAAGTACTCCAAACTGCATGTTTGACCAGAGTGTAGAAAGCTTACGGTACGGGGAAAGGGGCAAACAGTGATCAATTAGTTATGATGACACAAACGCGCGACTGCAATCCTTTTTGGAATGGACATCACGTACAGTCTGCTACCGACTTGGCGAATGGTGGATCCCACCTTCAAATCGTGCCGAACGAGAAAAGGTAGATGTACGTACTTGCACGTGGTGCGACGATGAAGGTCTCACCGTTTTTGGTGTGTTCAAAATTATTGCAAAACTGAATGTACGTCTCGTGCACCGTCCTGTCCTACAGAAGATCTTGGTGTTGCCTTAAATTTCGAGGAAGAAGCTTGGATGTGATCTGGAATGTAATTTGTTCTTCCGGTCTTGTTTAAAATTGATCCGGCTATTATATAGAAACACTTGGCATAACTATTTTATTTGCTCGGAATTCGATCCTTAGTGGTTGTAGAGTAAATTGTAGAGCGGGGTTAATAGAAATAAAACTAAATCAGCTTAAGTAACAACGGTCAATTCAAATATTCTAAATAAAACCAAACTATCAATTCAGCGGATTTGCTGAATTAAGCCCAGACCACAAGTGTTGATTATTTTTTTCCCTAAAAATTAAGAAGCAATTTTTTCTTAAAAATTAAAGTCGTCCACTCTCTATGGTACCTTATAGAAACGAACTAAAACTTACGTTCCGTTTCGCAACGTAGTGTTAACGGCTTAAAATCATCGCTTCTCGGTGCTGAATTCACGGTAACTTTTCAAGCAAATTCAGCATTTTGTTAGTCCGGTTTGACGTTTCGTAATCAAAACATTATTGCCGCTGGATAATTTTGAACTCATGATTTTTGAGGAAAAAGTTTTCATGCTTTAAGCTTAAAAAACGGGGCCTCGTCTTCAGAGTTCCGTGCTTTAGAAATGGCCAACGATCGGGAAATTCTTCGTGCAACCTGGGAAGGGCGAATACCGGTGCATTTCAAATTATCCGAGACGGAAACTGAAACAGAACCCGAAGAGTGTTTTCTCCTCGTCCCCCGGATGAGCTATTTTCCTCTAGTTACTGATAAAGTAAGTACCTCCGCTTTGAATGCTGATAAACACCGTAATCAGTACGGCCTTTTCTTTTAGGTGCGGAAACACTTTCTACGATTCATTTCGAATGAACTGCAAGACGGGGAGATGTGGCTGGACTCTGCCGGAACACCGCTTAAGTGGCACTTCCCGATAGGTGAATCAACCGGCACCGCATGTTGAGAATCGTTTACTGACTACTCGCTCTCCTTACTTCAGGTGTTCTTTACGATCTGCTGATAGGCACTGACGGAACACTGCCGTGGCACATTACAGTTCACTTTTCAAAGTTCCCTGACGAAATATTGATCAGCTGTCCCAACAGGTATGCTCTAGCGGCCAGGATCGACTATTTTGCACCAGAAGTTTAATTTAAGTTGCTTTGGTTTTGTAGGGAAATCGTTGAATCACATTTCATGTCTAGTCTCAAAGAAGCCGACGTGCTCAAGCACCGCGGCCAAGTGATTTCCGCTATGCAGAAGAAGGATCACAATCAGCTTTGGTTAGGATTAGTTAATGGTAAGACGGCGGACGACAGCTCGATCGGTGCGTACCAGTCTAATCGGTATTGATTGCTAATCTCTCTTCAGATAAGTTTGACCAGTTCTGGGCTGTTAACAGAAGGCTGATGGAACCAATTCCTGATCAGGATGGATTCAAGCACATTCCAGTGCGGTGCTATAACGAGGTGAGTTTAATTGTTGTTAGCTAAAATTGACACAAAACCAACAGTCGGTAACGTTATGGTAGCTGAAATCGATTAGAATTAGTAAATTGTGGTACTCACATATAGGGAAACGTTTGCAAGTATTTTTGATGATCAGAAATGCTAGTGCTCTTAATGTTTCGGCATTTAAAAACAGTTTTGCTGCGAATTTTAAAGAAAATCTATATTAAACTATGTTTGATTTTGAGGTAAAATGTTCTTTTCTAATGAATTCAAACACAACGGTCAAGTATTAAACCGATAGTGTAGCCCTCGATATCGTTTTCGATGAAGAAAGCTTTATATCGCACCTAGCACAACATCTGATTAAAAAATAGCGCATTATTTCTGTTAATGTAACAAATCCAGAGCTAAAATCAACAAAATTCGCTTCGAAAACTACCATTTCATTGTTAAATTACAAATAAGTTCGCACTTCAAGAACCATACTGAGAATTAACTTCTTTATGATTTTTTTAATGTATATAAAATGTATCTTTTGGCTTAAGTCACAGTTTATCACAATTGCTTGAAATTGTTGATTCTGGTGTGGCTTCTCAGTAATTTCTATGAAACCAAATTTTTCATCGCCGATTTGCGATGTTTTTCGTATCGAACGTTGGACTTCGCCAGAGTACCGCTCTGCATTTTAAAAAGGAACGAAATGCTTTAGGGGAATGAGCAGCATTAAATTCAATGTAATTAGTCAAATGACTAAACGTAAGTTAAAATTCCACTGACTACAACTCAGTTATTCGTCCAAGTATATTGATGATAAGATTTGCCATTTTTTTAATGTCCAAGAACCCGACTTCGCGTATTAGGGAGGCTAAAGGAATGAGAAACTAATTTAAATTTTATTAAAAAAAAATTATCAAACAATCATTGTGTGATAAAAGAAGACAAATATTGGGCTGCGCTGAAATGAGCAAAACATCATTCGACGGTTTGATCTTCTGGTTCATCCACAATTCGCACTAATTATCATTACTTATCGGTTTCCTTTCCCTTCCTCCGTTGCAGGACGGTACGTACCAGCAGAAACTAGTCGCACCCAGCACCGAAACCGGCCAGAAGCGAACGTTGCAGGATTTGTTGGACGATTTTTCAACACCTGTTAGGAAAGCAGGTAGGTTACCGTGTATACCGTGTCGTGCTACCATACCCGTTTGCCGTTGGTTCGGTTTCAGTTCAGGCACCGACGATATTCCGCTAGGTTCCACCCCATGGTCCCCCTGGATTCACGCACCTTGAACCCCGGAGACCTCCGCATCCATTCTTCCAGTTGTGCGTTGTATTGTTACTGTACTGATCCGTTGTCCTTGCACGGGCCACATGGTAAGGGATCAAAGTGTCTAAAATTACCATTCTTTTCATACTCAGCCCAGTCCCGGGAATGACCCCGGCAGGGAGCACCTTATTGTATGATCCCAGGATCGTCGTAACCATTTCCCTACCCGTCGGATCCCGGCGAAACCGAATGGGAAATGAATGGCATACAAGAAGCGGGTGAGAGCAGGGATGGAGAGAGAGAAAGAGAGAGGTAGGACGTGTCCTTCCGATTCTCTACCTTCAGGGACCCCTTAGCAGGGTGGCAGGTAGGGTTCGATTAGGGTCGTGTTGGCTAATTTGCTTGAAAGCCATTGCCATTGCCAATCATCCAACCATGGTCCGGTCCGGTCCGGATCTTTTCTGTGCGAGACAGCGCGGAGACAGTGCAGCACATCGCATCGCATCGCGTCAGAGCCACATCTGGCCACCAGCATGGTCTCGGTGCACAGGGTGCGGTGCAGAGGCGGTGGGAAAGTTTCTCACACTTGTCACCTGGTATAATGTCCCCGCACCGAGACCATCCGCATCCGTCTCTAGCTCGCCTCCTCGTTGCCGTTTGATGCGTTGATTCGATTTGTCGAAATTGATATTTTGTTTACGAAATCATCTCGCACACACACCAGTTGGAATGCTTAAGCTGGTGTTCTGTTGCGTAGCCGCTTCGCTCCTTTCTGGCTCGTCGTCGCTTCCCGTGATCATTAATATTGCTAACGAGCGACGATTATTTCGGCACTGGCCCCGGCCCCGGCGTGTATTTATGCTCCACGATGCTCCGGCCTGTCTTGTTGTCTGGGTGAAATTTTGTCGATGCCAGTGGTCAGTGCCCGGATCGATGTGGCCAATCAGCGCAGCGAATTAAAGCGCGCCTGGGACCTTTGGTGAATCGCGCTTCCAATCGGGTTTTTGGACTGCTTCGGTGTATGCAAATGACTTCGCATGCGGCCACCGGCCAGATTTCGCGATTGGTCCAACCGATCGGATCGATGATGGCATAAACAGATGAGTGTTGCTGCGGCACGGTCCCGAGCTAACCGCTACTGCCCTCATCGTCGTCGTCTTCGATCTTCTTCGTCTTCTAGTCGCGGTCGCGCACGTGTTTGATCGTTTGGAATTGGCATTGGACGATTGGCGCGGCGATAGAGCGGGGGTTTTATGGCCAATTAGGATGGTGTTACCGTCGCATCCGTTTCGATCTCTTCCCTCTTGATCTGCTCTGCCCCGCAACCGCCCCACATCCTCTTTCCAGGAGCTTCTCTTTGGGGCGAGCGGTCTCAATTTTGTGTCACGCTTTTGCCCATCAATCTCTAGATTGATCCGCAATCCGTCAGGTCTGTCGGGTTTCGGTTTATAATGGGGAAGAGTTGATGGACTTCCGTTAATTTGCGTTAATTTGTTGATACAATGACTGATGAATGTGTGCATGTGTGCGATACTACCTTTTGATGTTTTATATCCAACAAAGTTTGCAACACCGCTCTTTAAACATAACATTCATTTAATATCTCACATCTAGATAGAGTTTTCTTTCACTTTCAGTCGACAATTACTGTTTAGTTCATACATCTTTATAAAGTTTAATGATCCAAAATTTTCTGATTGATCTAGAAGGTTTTTTTCAATTGTTTTTCAAGTCAATCAAATCGTAGATTATTAAGGCTTTTTTTTGGTATTCCACCACGCACAAACTCTCTTAGGCAAAATTTCGGTTAAAATCCAATAAAACTATCCCCATTTTGACGAAAATTTCACACGACGACTTTTTTGAGACCGTTTAATTTGAACAAACACTGTTCTACAAATGCAAGTCCGTGGACTACAAATGCTAATCATGTAAAAAGCTGATATACGGAGGCAGTTTGATGTGGAAAATAGCGGCATCGTTCTCATCCAGTTTTGATCATTTGATTTGCTCGTTTGATTATTGAAATTCCTGACGTTCCCGAGCGTTGAATGTTGTAATTGACTATTCGATTTAAAAGCGAGATCCTTTGGTTCTATTCAAGGAACATTTCGCCATGCTCCATTTGTTTTAATTTAAGAAACCATTTTCACGGGATTGTCATTGCTCGTAAATGTATTCATTGCTGCTGATTGGTTTTTGGGTTTAAGGATTGTTCTTTCACTAATGACCGTTTTTAGATTAGGTTAAGATGTTGTAACTTCCGTTTCGGTTCTATTTTGTGGTCAACAACACATTAGCCGTGGCCACACGGCGCGAAAACTCTAGCGCAAACGAAAAAATTAATGCCAAAACGTTTACGCTTGCCGTTTACATGCTGTCAAACGATTATTGGTCCGTGGAGCGTAAAACCTAGCGTAAAAGCTTTTTGCAAACGGTAGGGCTCACAATATGTTCTTTTTGTGGTTTACATCGACAGTGAGTGATCATTGCTAGTGTATTCAATCCTTTTCTTCAAAAAAACGATTTTAATTTCCTCAACCCGGCCATGTAAACATATCGAAGCGCAAAAGTTTTGGCATTAATTTTTTCGTTTGCGCTAGAGTTTTCGCCCCGTGTGGCCACGGCTATTAAATCATGTGTATTAAATTATCAGTCACTGCTATTTTGAATCATTGGTTCAATAGAGCACCATATCATTCTACCTGCAAACGATGGAAGACGATCTTCTTTTGTTTATAGAAGAAAAGCAATACGCTGGGAATATCCCTTTTTCAGATTTGCAACTCGGCATAATGATTGATCCTTAAAAACGTATATTTCATTTATAAAATCATTTTGTCCGATTGTGATTTTACTTCTTTAAAATAAAACGATGTTTACTCCAAGTTAATCGGCTGTATGCTTCTTGCTATAGGCATTTGTAAGTAATTCCGGCCATTCAACAGTGACTAATTATAAGAACACAAATTCCATTGCAAACTCCGAACTATGGGTTTTTTTTTTGTATCACACAGATCGTGCAGGTGCCATTATAAACCGCAGTCTTATTATGACTTCTGCTTGAAACCGTATATTCTTAAGGCTGCTGCTTAAATTCGAGAGCTACCTGAGTAACATGGTTCCACATCTTTCCCTCCTATTCAGCCTTAGAAAAAAGTGGAAGCTTCGACTTGCTGTTAGAAACTTTTATGCAACCTTTCATATCTTAAATTATTTTTACCCATTTTAAGATATTGATGGTTGCGTTTTCTATGATTTGTTGGAAAGAAATAGTACACTTTGAGGATATTTTTAAGTGCTGCCCATGTTTGCCTTCCCAATGGCCTGAATTACCCATCCTATGGTCTTGAAACGTATTGTTTGGACACGGATAGGACGGTATTCTGACGATTATAATTGTGAAGCTACAATCTTATCAATAATCACCTACCAGGTATTTTAAGATACAATAGTGCAATAAGCATGCACTTTGCACAACCTATTCTCTTAAGTAATTTGTTCAAATACGAGGATGCAACAAACGTGGAATCAAACCCGAAATGAAGCATATATACTCTCCCTTTGCATATGCTACGGAACCGATTCGTCAAAACGCCATCCACCCCGCGACGCGCACGATAAGTGTTACCGCTGTGTCATTCGATTGCAATTTACGCAACCCACACCGGAACTCGAACTCGCGTGTTTGCATTTGGTGCGTATCGATGATGTATCTTCCTGTCAAAGCGCAAGCGGTTCCCAAAAAGACGAATTCCGAGTCACACGCTTCTCCCAGAACTGTTGGCATGTGCTGCCAACCGGACGACATTAACAGATCAATTTGTAAACGATCTTTTATCATTATCATCATCATCATCATCAGCAGTACGAAAGGAGTCCCCCCAAAAAATATCGTTAGTTGTTTTTTCGTCCCACTGTTCAAACACACATCCATCGGTGAGGCCGCTTCGCTCGCTCTCGGTCAGAATCGGGCGCGCGCGCGCCTCCCATCCCCATCGCCATCGCCATCGGAACATTCCGGAGCAATGCAAACAACCCGCTAGCATAATCGATAAGCAATCAAAGTGAACGGAATAATTGATCAGTGCTACCGGTGCTGGTGCTCAATTTGGGGCCACACACAACTTCATTAGCCATTCCGCCGCACTGCTGTACTGCAATCCCCCCAGGGCCCCCCGCTTCGAGTGATCGACGGTTGGTTTTTTGGTTGGTAAACTGTTTGCTTAGTACGCTCACGTACGATCAATTAGCGAAAAATGTGTCCACGGAAATCTGGCAACCCCTGAAGACACCCTTCCTCCGTTCAATCGTGCGCCTCTCTCCCTCCCTGACGGTTACTCGTCACCTGTCAAGTGTCGGCAGGTGCGGTCGGTGCGGCAGTGACGTGTGCCGATATTCAAATGCATTCAGCATGGGGCGATGGGGCGATGATGGTGATGGCTGTTGGTGGTTGTGGGGCGGTATCCTTCACCTCTCCTACCGTGGCGTGCTCGTGCTCTCGTGTTGTTTACTCGCCTGGCCACACTGCTACTGTGTCTTGGCTCGGATCCTCGCATCGCATCGCATCACATCGCGTCCGCTGGCGTGTTGGAGGAGTGGGGATCACGACGAGCCGAAATCGTTCGATTGGTGCGAGATTTTTTGGGGTGTTGCAAAAGCAGACCCAGCCCAGTTCGCAAGCCGGTAAACCACAGCCCCCTGGCTGGCCGGCTGGCTAGCAGGCGGCCGATTCCGATTGTTTGTTGATGATTGTTGATGTGTCGTCGATTGTTTGCCGATTTGCCGATCCCTCCCTCGGCCACAGCGCAAGACGCTGATAAGAGAGAGCGAGTGAGCGAGAGAGAGACAGTACATCGCGTCGATGGATTGATGATGATGACCGCTGCATCGTGCAGTGAACGTTTAGTGATGGGTTGATTTATGGGAATCGAGGCACGGCATGCTTCGGCTGCAACGACATTCCAATGTGATACCAAATGTGCGTCCTGTGGCCACATCTTGACCCAGGAAGCTACCATTCCCACCAGCAGTAGCAGTAGCAGCAGCAGCAGCCGCCCTAACAGTTGACAGCTCGTCCTCTACCTCGACCGCCCGCCCCGGAGAGGGGCGGTTGAAGATGGATGATCGTAATAGGACGATCGGTTGGTTGGTAAATTTCAAATTAATAAACACAATCTCTCTCTCTGGCAAACAAACGAATAAACTTTCGTAACACTCGGACTCTTCCGTCGCATTCCAAGGATGCCAGGACCAGGTGGACGCGCGGCACGACGGAACGGAACAATCGCCACCGAAATAGCGAATAGCGAGTCCTAGGTCTAGGTTCTGTTCTGCTGCTCCCCCTGGTACAAGGCACATTCCTGTGCGAATTCCTCGTACAGTTCGTTGTTGTTCGTTCGGTGACCAGATCGACGTCACGGGAGGGTGACCGAGGATCGGCATCCAACGAGCAGCAGCACCACCACCACCCGTAAGTTATTAAAGCATTTTTCGCCTCATGTCCACCCGCGCGGGAGGGCGGCATTTTTTGGCAAACGGATCGGCTGTTCGTTCGTTTCGTTCGTCCGGATAATAATGGTAATAATGGTGCTACGCGCACGATTTAGAGGGATTTATATTTTGGCTTGGTGGGTAGCAGCAGGAATGCACTAGATTCGTCCCTTAGGGGGGTGGTGGATGTTGTTTGGCCTTGGGGGAATTTGTTTTTTTTTATCTTGTGGGACATTCTTTGAGGAATGTGAGGTGCGAATAGATGGGATAAGTGGATCAGGTCTATTATGGTGAGCAGCGAATGTTGATAGATAATTACGATGTACGATACAGACAGTGGGTTAGTATGATTTTCCTTTAATTTTGGGTATGAATATGACAGATTTTTTTTGCAATAATTTGCTTCAAATCAACAGACAACATTACTCTTTGAGATAGAGTAGCTTTCTTTAGAGAAAAGTAAATTTAAAAAAATGCATCATGTGCATAAAAAGCATCTATGGCAAACAGAAGTTGTTTTGTTATGTGCAGCTCGAAAAGTGCCCCAGAAAATTGCTATTGGGAGTTTGAACCATTTTTATTTTTGGTAAAATATGAATGAGTTGTCTCAGAATATTCATTTTATTCGACATTCTATCTCATCACCTCGATTTGGTTGACAAACTAACGGACTCTGAAAGTCTAATATTCTAATAAAACTTGATTGAAACTTATTAATGTTCAGGAATACAAAATATAACATAGCATGATTTTATTGTGCAAAAACACAAAGGAATAGGATAAAATTAAATCACAACAAGATATTCGCAAAGCGTCTTGATGAGACACCATTTACTCTTTCTGTTATTTCCTCAACAGCGACTGCAAGAATCAAATTGAATTATTTAAATCAATAGATCAAACAGTTGCTTTTATGCAGGCACTAAGCATCGTAATTATGGCTATGTGTGTTTTAAAACGACAGAGAACGGAGCATTCCAAGAGCTAAATCATAATTACATGTTATCTATTTTGAAAATGTTGTTCCCCGTAATCTGCACTTTTTGAGCACATTTCAGTGTTCAGTTCAGTGTAATGTTCTTAAAGCTAACGTTATTGTTAATGTTCTTAATGATGGTACTTAATGCTGTACAACATGAACACATGATTGTGGATAGCATCCTATTACGCGCCGTCGATTATTTATTATCCGTAGCGATGGGCATTAACAATTTTGTCTGCTTCTTGCATGGTTTTTGATAGGTTTTTAGCTATGTAGGACAATATCTTCTTCTCCAATCTAGTTAATTTTTATTATTTTAATTTTTCCCAAATGAGATTTTCTGCATGGTGAATGTCAAACATTTGAAATTCATTTGTCCTTCAAGAATTTATGCTACAACATTTTTTCCTTCTAAGGAATTTGACTAAAGGTATATAATTGTTTGAAAAAACACTTAAATTCCATGTTCCACCTCAACAGGTAGTGGTTCTTTTCCAGAACATTTTCATTCCGTAGCGCATAATGCATCAAACCTCAATCTGCATCCGAAAATGTTTCTGGGTATTCCAGAGAACTCCTTTTCCAAACTCTTAAAAGCTCCATAGCTAAGGGGTGTAAACATTTTTACTTTTTTCTAAATCTATAAAAATATCTTCTTTGTTTTTTGTAATCAGTTCATATTTCCTAAAACACAAAACCATCGACTCAAGCACATCCCTAGGGTCTCGCTCTGCATAAACTAATGCACCCTAGATTTATCGGGAACTTTAAAACCTCCAAGACACCTTGTCTAGGACCTGTTTGGAAACACCATTGACGTCCACCGCCTCGCCGAAAGCTACCCATCACATGCGCCTAGGCGCTATCCTCCTTAGGCCAATAAAACTATTTCCACCATTTTTCGGTACCACCGAAACGATGGTTGAAGATCGAAAATGAAAGGAAACCCCCGACCCCAACACCACCAGCTGGTGCGCAAAGGGTCCCGTACACTGTACTCCGAGCATCATCATCATCATCCTAACACCTTGCACATTTTTTTGTTGGTTATTTAGCTTTTGCAGCCTCGCCAGTGCCAGTGCCAGTGCCAGTGTCTCTTCAGCCAATGCGAAACCTTCCCAAAAACCCGGCACCAACACCAAGCAAACGGCAAAGGACAACGGAGCGCTTTTTGCTTTCTCTTTACTCTCCCGCCCGCCCGCCCGCACCGTATGCAAAGCGGGGATGGGATGGTCATAATTTGCGGCGAACAACAACAACGGCGGCGGCGGTCCCGGGATGGATCCGGTGCATCGTGCCCCGAAGGTGTCGAAGGTTAAATATTGTCTTTGCTGCCTTTGGCGGAGATGGCAGGTACCGTCACCGCCGTCTTCCAGGGAAGAAACAAGAGCCCAAGGAACACAACCACATACGAAACGGACACGGAATGTTCGCCAAAAAAAAGAAAGGAAGGGACCCCTTCTTTCCTCGGCAAGAATAAAGGCAAAGGTGGAATCGAAGACGGCGACGACGACGGCAACGACGATTCGTTTGAATCCTGTCGGTATGCGCTGCGTGTACTATACACACAATACGCCAACCGAGAACCGATGCGAGGCAGGAGGCGGCCGGCCGGTGTCTATCGGCTGTCCTGCTACCTGCGCGTGATCCTCCCTGGGACCTGCGTTCGCGTCGGTGTTTATTCTGAGAGGTGTGAATATTTTATTGCCATCGTAAATGAATAAATAAGAAGAGAGCGAAAGGGAGAGAGAGACAGGGAGAGAGGGCATGAGGGTGCGGAGAAGATGCGCTGCATCCGTGGGCGCTCTCGAACACCTTGCCTGCCACCACCAGCACCACCTCTCTTGCGCCGGTTCGGGACCTCTTTTGAGAAGAAAGGAAGAAGGCCTTCGAAGATGGTTCGGCTTCTTATGTTGCGCCCTCCTCCTCCTCCTCCTTCTTCGTTGTCCCTGTTGACTATTATGACAAATGTGCACCCCTCCGGACTCTGGTAGCATGGTCCCGATCGGTCGCTGGCAAGTTTTTATGACCTCAGACCTCTAGGGTGCTGCTCTTCACCGTGCACCGTGCAGCACTCTGCGCTAGTGTTGGCCAAATTTGATTGGGATTTGGTGTTTCGGGTACTACCCCGGGCACCGGTCGGTGGTTTGTCCTTGTTTCCCAACCTGCCACACCACCAAGTACGTGAGATCTGCACATAATGAGCATCGAGAGAGAGTCACATAAAAAATGCAAATATGTTCCTCTTCAGCTGTCCGGCCACACCACATTCTTTGCCACGTTAGGTGCACTATGCGCTGGTTTGTCCGTTTCCTTACCTGCCATTCATGACATGCGGACAACACAGCACCATACAGTCTCCCACGGTCGGTGAGGTGCGCCTGTCTGTGTATGGGAGCTTTTGAGATGCGAAATTTGCATAAATTATTTTTATTGTTCCGCTCCGCACTCGGGATAGCCGATGGTGGTGGATCGGGTGCATCTGTGCGCATCCTAAAAGTGGCCGAAAGGTGCGTTGTGCGTTGGTTGCTTGGTTGAAGGATGCTTCACACACACAGGAGTTATAGAGCCCGAAGGGTAGAGTGAGGAGGGTAGCAGGTTGGTCTTCTCCCCCACCCTGGAACACAACTGTTGAATGCGTGTGTTTCAAATATGCGCTTATGCGAAAGACGAAGATAGATAAGGTGGGTTTTACGGGAAAACACAGATACCTGCACCTCGAACCGGGTGCATCCTAATAATCAGGCAACTGTAATCCTGAATCCTGATGCGTTTAGCTATTTGATCATCTTCCAAGCCGGGGAATCAATTACGAGAGTTTCCAAATGCGATGCGAGATGTGGTTACTAATAGGAATTGCAATGCCTATTTTGATTGAAACCATTTGAAGTTTTGCATCAACCTCAACCAACCTTGAACATATAGCCGGCCGGCCGGCACCGCGCGGGTAATCTACGTCGGCGGTGTGTTTGCGTTACTTTTTCCAACATTTCTAAACATTCAACAAACACACCCCATTTCATCGGGGTGCTGCTGATCTCATGCCGTGCCGCTGTGCTGGCTGCGGTGGCACGTTAGAGAGAGAGTTTATGTCCGTCGGTCGGTCTATGTTACAGGCAACCTTCGGCACCTTCTTCTTCTTCTTCTACTCCCGGCACTTCATTGCCGCAAGGCGATCATCACACGGGGAGGAGAGTGTACATTCTGATCGATGTTGCATCAATGTTTCAATGTTTGTTTTGCTGTTTGCGCTCCAATCCGATTCGCGTTCGCTCGTTGAGATAATGGAATGAATCGCGGCGTGCGCACGCGGTGTGGTACTATCATCAGCATCGAGTGTGCGCTAGTGTCGTCGTCGTTGTCGTTGTCGTTTGGCGTTACATAAGCGCCTTACGCCGTGTGTATAATGTACAACACCGTATCGGGACCTTACATACAACCCTCCCGGTGGGTGTCCCAAGTTTCACGTGACTCAATTGCGCTAATCTTGCGAACAAGCAGCGCTTCACCATTTTTTTTATCATCTAATGAAGGCAATCGGTCCCCTCCCCCACAACGCGGTGTGGCGACTGCGGAACGACGTGTACTTAGGGGGACCATCGATAACGTCACCCCGAGAGAGAGAAAAGAATGGCAGGACGGAAAAGCGGAGAGCGTTATCAATCATCGCGCAATAGATTATCGCGTATGATTCAATTAGAAGTTGTCCCTAATTGAGCGCGCAAAGAGCATGGTTCGAGCGTTCGTTCTCGCTAAATGTGGTGGTCCTTTTATGATATGATGTCATTGATGGGTTTTGGAGATTGGCATTTGGAACTTTGGATTTAGTTGCGTCGCAGTACAAAGGACGAGTTTGTAGGTTTATAGTGATTCATATTAAATTTCATCTAAAGAAGTAATGATTTATGCAATTCATTTTTTGTAGGACCTTAACCTTGCTAGCAGATGGTAACAGTCGATTGATCATCCAGCTAGAAGAGTACAAGTTCGCTTATCTGCGATAATAATGATGGAGACACTAAAACGGCAACGGACTGAAGTGATCAAGAATGTCAAAACTGCGTTGGCATCACTACATTTTAGCAGCACGAAGAGGGCACGCAAACACTATGTATACAGTTGGAGCGAGTTTTTATCTTCAACTCAAGAGAAACGAAAACTACGAAATTTTACTGTTGCGAATGATTCCCTTCGGTAGTTCGTATGATCAGATTCACATCAGAATGTTCATCCTTCATGATGAAGAAGGAAGTCAATCTCACACACTGCTATGTTATGCGACCATTGAATGCTTTAATGACACTCAGATTTTGCTGTTCTTGTTGTATTACAACATACATTTCATAGCATGCATAGCATTACGGTGAGAACCATCATTGCTCCAGGTCGCTAAAACCTAAAATAGAAGATCTTTTATTCCTTATTTTTACCATTGGCTTAAGATTACATCATACTGCGTAATGCCTATGATTGGACCGCGTTAAACTAAAGCTTTCCGTTCCCACTAACACGTTCTGATGATTTCGCAATCTTACCGCCAACCCGGTCGAACACGAAATGCAATTACCGTTTTGTCAGTGATCGCCTATTAACGATGAGCCCACTGGCGCTCTTTTTGGCGGCTCGAAAGCCGCCACCTCATTATCCGTGTCCAGTTCTAACACTGCAGTATGCAGTGTCTTGGCCGTTTCCTCACAACAAGAAACAACCCCGCAAAAGAACGAACACGAAAACCGACATTCACCTTCGCTTCGCGACCAAGTGTGGTCCACCCAAGGAGCTTATCATCAGCTGCACTTTGGAATGTTGCGAACCGTCGTCGTCAATGGGGTTACGTTGGTGTTTTTTTTTTTTTCGGAATGGACCACCGCTGGAATGGAATGGGGACCATCGGTGTTCGGTGTTCGGTGGCCCACGGTCCCCTGCTTCTTCTTATCGGTAAAGCCGTTAGGCGCCATTAGTGCGGTGCGGTCTCTTATCATCGGTGCGAAGCGATTCCGTCATCCTCATCCGTGCGTGCTTGCGTGCGTGTGTTTCTGCTGCTGTTTGGTTGTTTGGTGGTTGTTTTGCTCGAACGAGGAGGGAGGTAACCGTTTTTGGCAACCGGCCCTCGCACTGCTCCTCGCTGCTTGGCGCACAAGGCTTAAGCGGAACAACTTGGCTCGGTTCCTAGTGAGCCCGTGCGACGCCACCACCACCGCCACCATTGTCACTTTCTGCCTGCGCACCTCCTTGGCACTCGTCGTTGTCGTTGGTGAGGCGTTAATGGTGGTGCGGTGTGTGGCCACAACACATTTCTTCCGGCTGACATCATGCGCACGAAATAAAACAATGACCTAATCGGTGGGCCATCGCCGTGCGCTTCAAAACCACCACCCCACCTCGAAGCCCCCGGCCTCCTCAGGCGTATTGCAACGTTCGCTGGCGTTCTTCGGCGAAAGAGATTAGCCATCGAGTCGCCACCCGCCCCAGGCAAAGGGGCGCTTCGGTGCGAAAGTGAACTTGCTTGCCGGCTTGCGTGCGGACAAACACGTCGGTCGGTCGGTCGCCCTTCTTGCTGCGCCCGCATTGCAGCAGGCAGCAGGTCGCGTGGCTCACGCGACGAGAAAGAGATGGCCTCGGAAAGGGGGGGGGGGGGGGGGCTAGGTGAGGACACCACACCGCCACTCACTCCTCGCCCGCATTCGCTTGCCACAAGTGACAAGGAAGACCGCGGCCGCGCGGGTTAATCGGTTGCAAAATAGAAAATCAAACCCCGATAGCGCAGCAACAGCAACAGAAGGATGGCCGCGCGTCGTTTCGACCGGCGCTCGATCGTCAATCACCACCAGCCACTTAGGCAAGGCGAGGCGCACCGATCTGGTGCGATCGATTGAAAATTGATCTACTGCTGCTGCGACATTCTTGTTGTGTTCCGATTGCTTCCTCTGGTCTGGCTGGCCCCCCTTTGGTGGTGTGGTGGTCTCGGTTTCATTGGACACATTCCTGTGCCTTGCAGGAGAAGAAGCAAGCAACAAAAGAAGAAGAATCGCTGTGGTGTAGAGATGGGATGTGAGAAGCGCCGGCGGATGCCTGCAGCGGCGCGGTGGACCCAAGAGCGAGGACACTTTTCTTTCGGGCGGCCTTAGCTCGCTAGCCGAGCCCGGCGGTTTCACTTTGTTCTTTGCCGCTCTTTGACGTACGCAAATGAGGCGCACACGCCACACATACACACATACTAGCACACACACGCGCGCGGTTCGTCACTGAAGCAGGTCACCGAAAAACAGTGTCGTTCGCGCGAGCGCAAAAAAAAACAGCAGGACTTCGGTCTGTTTGATCCTCTAATGTTGTGCATTTTATGCTCTTCTTTCGTTGCTTTCGTTCCTCATCATCGTTACGTTATCCATTATACTTTGAATTCGCTTTGTTTTTTAATTTGCTGCGTGTTGCTAATTGCTTGAATGATTTATTGTTCTGTTGTTGTTTCTATTAATCGTTGATGTTTATTTTGTGTCGTCTTTTCTTTATTTCTCCGTATATCTGCTTTCTTTGTAACGTTTGCTTTCTATGTAACGTGTTTATTCTTTCTCTAGTTTTCATGTGGTTATTTTTTTGGCTCATTGCTTGTCATTTATTCAATTATGAAGATAATCTTTTGTTTTGATAAAACTTCACATATTCTTCTGAAGTACACTCTAGTTTTGAGTGACTTAATAATTGTAATTTATTAATTACAACTTCTTCGCTTTAAGGCTCTTGCAAAGATTAACTAATTTTGTGAGGACTTGCAAAATAAAAAAAAACAGGAGAAAGTAAAATAAGATTCTAACAAAATACACAGAGCTGTTTCTAGGGCACTGTTAAAAAGTTAAATGATTAATTAGACAAAATAACGGTAAACAAACCGTGCGTGTTCGTCACTGTACCTCCCAATTTGGCGCACACATTAAACGGTGCACTTTTTGGGTGGCATTTTATTTTCGTGCCAGGATGTCAGGCTGTGATGTGATGTGATGTTAACCCCTTAAAGCAGCAACAGTAACAGTAGCAGTAGCAGCGAAATGTGTGCCCGAGCCAAGTTCACCTTAGCCCGGTTTTCGCTTTTGCGACCACCACCACCGGTGATAGTTCGCTGGCATCGCTACCGGGGGGCGCCTGTGTAGAAACAGCTGTCGTGAACTTTTCCATTTTTTTTTACATTCGTTTTTTTAATTTCTCCCTTGCAATCGGTGACATTATAACGGACGGGGTCATACCGTGTGGCACAGTTATCGAAATCGGATCAGTTAAATCAATTATCAAATGTTAAAAGGGATTATTATTAATTCGTTATCGGAACAATCAGTCCTTATTGATAGATATTTTCTTTGCTGCCATTCGCTACATGCTTTCTGGTGTATATCATTGTTGTATCTTAGTTCACTTTGGTTGCTATGCTGGGAAATATAAAAAGCAGAGCAACCAGCTGAAAAGATCAGTTTTAACTGTATTGTTGAGAATAAACCAGTACGTTACACTTTCACTGTCATTTGGGTCTTCAAATCATATCCATTCCTGCAAGAACAAGTTGTATTTGCTTATAATTTCAAGGATAGAAAGTTTTTTTTTCCATTTCATTACCAGCACTTCATCTTCGATTAATTGATAATGTACTCTACTACTTCCTCTCGAAAACAGTTGCTTCTGACAGGTCATTCCATCGTTTTGACCCTTGCTCCCCCGGCACCGGATATCCAGAACCTACCGCCGCCGTGTTGTGTACCAAACTTCAAGTTCCTAATCTCCAATCGATTGTCCGATTGTCCGGTGGTGGTCAGGCCAGTTTTGTCAGCGACCAATCAGCGCACAGCGCCGTTGAAATGTTGCAGGGCGCTTGCATCATGCATCATGCCGTACCAAGGCATCATCCCGTCGCGAAGAAGAAGGCAGGCAGGCAGGCAGACGGCAGGACATGGGTGTGTGGACGGAAACTATTTGGCAAACCTCCTGCACCGTTTGTCACAAGCATCGGTATGCGCGTCAGTGTCCGTTCCCGGGGGGAGCGGAGAAGGGGAGCGTAGAGATGAGGAATAGTTGTCATGTGCCGTGCTGTGGGGTGGGTGTGTGCGGGCGCAGTTACTAGTTGCTTTTCGTTTTCGTACCGTTTATCTATACCGCATCGCGCCATCATCTCACTGGCGGGTGTGGTGTCTTGAGGTGTGTAAGTGTATGTGGAGGAAACCGTACCCTGACAGTGGGTGACAGTGACTCAATCGGTCTCAAAATATCTTCCATCCATCCGTTCGAACGGACCGCGACGCGAAAAGGCTTGGCAGTGTCGGTGTTGGTGGTGGTAGCGCGGCGCGGGACACACCCACCTCGTGCACTCAATGAGAGAGCTTCGGGAGGGGACAAGGAAAAGAAGGAAACCGAGGTGAAGGAGTAGAAGTATCTGGCGACAAATTGAGGCCTGTGGCCCGTGGTAGCAGCAGCGGCAGCAGTAGATACCTTGCTGGCGGCTATTCGAAAATAGCAATTCGCAACCCAACAACAACCGCCATACACTTGGCTGTTGCTGCTGCTGCTGTTGCTACTGACGACGGACTTGACGTTTGCACATCAAACGACGTGTCGCGTTGGTGTGCTCGGATAGGTCATCAGCGGCCGGTCCGGTCGTTCGATCCATCTCACACGAGCAATGACCCCTAGCGTCACCGTGTGATCAGGTGAAATGGCCGCGCACACACACACACTCATGGATCAATCACGAGCACATTTGGGCGCAGAAAAGACGAGCCTTCTCCACATTCTTCAGCGCCAGTCGCCAGGAACAACACCAACTTGACCTCTTCTCCCTTCGAGGAACACATACAGCCCTCCCCATATAAAAGGGACACAATTCCCAGATTAAAAGTTCGGTCTACATTTTTAGAGCAACACGAAAACGTCCTACCGATGTCCTTCTTGCCCTCGGACGAAAAAGGTTGGGTTGTTGGGTGTTCCCGTGCCCCTTCCGGATGCGCCATCCAATCATTCCCCGGCTTTTACGCTGACCAATTCATCATGCGGCAAGTCAAGTCACAGCCACGGTAGACAATGTGTCTTCGGGCCGAGCCGGGCAGCGCCGACACAGCCGCAGGGAGGGAGGATGATGGGTTGGTGGAAACTTATTTTTAAAATCCGCACAAAACGGAGAGTATGCGCCGCCGCCCCCGGGGTGGTGTAGTACTTAACATTTGCGGGCGGTGGCTGGTTGGGGAAGCATTTTCAAGAAAGGTTTTTGGATGTTCGAACTCTTCGGAACAACTTCCTGACGACGAGCGGTGGTCATTGGTCTCGCGTATGACGTAGTTCTGGGTGTTTGGGAGCACGGTGCGGCACTGAGGGAGAACTGGTCAGGTGTTCCAACCACGCCATACGGTCTGCTGGGTGGGTTTTTGATGAGCCAGAGACAGACCGGAGACATGCCCTGTGGAACCACATGATAACCGACGTTCCGACGTACTTTGCGTGCCCCGTTCCCCGTTGCTACTGTTGTTGTGTTTCTCTCGTACGTTCTTCGAACGTGGAATGGAATTTCCCCAAAAAACGAGCGTTCACAGCGTTCGGGAGTAGGGGTTGGCGTCATTAGCGGGACACTCAGGTTGGTCTTCTTGGGAGTTATTTTTGCACCTTTTTGCGGCAGTGATGATCCAAAGTGTGGTGTAATCGAATGGTGGCGTTGGATTATTGTCTTTGGGATGAGTTTTTTTTTTATGGAATGTTAATATATTTTTAAGAGAAAGGTTACTTGTTTAAAGAATAGATCTTATTCGAATTCGTTCAGCTGCCAGAAATTGCCAACAGTTGCTATAGCTGCTCTGCTAAATCTGGTTTAGGTGATATTGATGAATCTATGGAACGATTTTAGGCTATGCGTTGGAATAAACGTTTCATTTGCATTCCCGATACAAAGGTAGATGCTGCTAGAGAATAGTAATGTGACGTATTTTGGAGATTATTACATTACAGTGACTAGTATTATATTTATTTTATTTGTTTTATTTGTTAATTGATGTATCTTATGGTCAGTGGGCCAAAGCATTGATTTCGAATCTTAAAAAATAGGCTAGACAGCAAAAGAACGTATTTAACATGAAAACCGGACGGTTTAAAGGGGGGACTTTGGTTATTTCGGGTAGTAAAAACGCTTACTTTTGACGATTTCTAGTGAAAAAACCATTCAACTTTATTTTTTAAAGTGCATATCATATTAATCGTCAAATTTTCAAGCATATTTGGTTGTATTTTTTTAAAGATTTGTAAAAAAAACTACGTTCATGGCATCCAATATAGAAAGGCAAGTCTGGAAAGTTGTACTTTTTGCTGTGCCCATCGTAGCCATGTGCTGGGTTATCAGAAATTCACAAATGAATATTCTGTTGTTAGATCTTTTGTTAGAGTTAGTCCCGTCGAGTTTATGTTAAATTTCCTATTTTTCGATTTTTGGCAGATTTTTTTCGAAGATATCGTATTTTTATCAGCTGTATAGCTGCCTACGGAATTAAGGTACAAGAAATTTCTAACTACGGAGAGTCCCTGAGAGCGAAATGAATGGAAAGTCTCGGTATCATTGAGTTAAAAAGCAAACATAAGATATTTAGAGTACTGATTACAAATTCAATTTACATTTCTCTATTTACTATATGCCTCTTACTATCCTTTGATAACACAGTCAGACATTATAAAACATATTCTTAGGCATAATGGAAATATTGTTCAATGTTTAGCCGGGCAGTAGTTGTTCATGTCATAAAACCTATCATAATCAACAGTCAAAATAGGTTCTTTACTGATACTTGCCATACTAGTATGAAGTGATCCTCGTAAACCTGGATGTTCTGTTCTGTCAATCAATCGCAAAAAAATCGCCTTCCGTTCAACATCCAAAAATGTTGCTTAAGACCACATGTACACGACACTCAACATGCGATCGAGCTCCCTGATGATCGCGCTACCGGTAGTTATAGCGCTTAGATAGGCCACCTATCAAATCCACAATTGGAATGCTTCAGAACAACGAAGATCATCCGCGATCACCTCGATCTAGATACAAAGTATGCAAATTAGTTTTTCGATCTTCCTCCAACACGATATAGGTGTTGTCTAACCATCTTCAAACCTAATCCAACTTCTCGATTCCGCCGCAAAAGATGATCACACACACACAAATGAGCAAACGTTTATACATGTTCTACTGGACGTTAGCAAACGCATTCCAACCGCAACACCTCATCCAGCAAAAAAAAAAAAACAACAGGAACGACGTTCATCGGTTTTTGTAGAGCGCGCTCACCGCTGGAGATCCCAAATACCTCCGACAAAACCTCGAGCCGAGCCGGAGATAGTGAATGGAATTTTTCAATTTCAAAACCCATTGCCCTGTCTCGAGAAGAAGGGGTTGACCGGAGGCCCCGAGACACTCCTTCCTAATCTAAATCAACCCCCAGGACGAAGTCATCGGCCCAAAAAGGGTCTCAAAACATTCCCCCTCGCTCTCTTCCTTTCCTTAAAAAAAACCGGCAAAATAGCTCAAGATCTTTGGCGAAGATGGTGGTTAAAGCAAAGGGAGAGAAATGCTAAAAATAATATGCGCCACTAAGCCACGCCGCCTGGCGATTGACAGACGATCGTCCTCCAAAAGTGGGTAGCCGGCTCATCGCGGCTTTACTACGAGAATGATCTGCAGAATTAGCACGGTCCGGGTTCGCAGAAGGCCTCGCCTTCGGGACGGGGAGCCTCTTTCTTTTGGGCAAGAATAAGGTTCTGGGAAGTGAGTGGCGCGTGAATGGAGCAACCGCGGAGGGGAAGACCCGAGATGGAAATGCCAGATTATATTTTGAATGATGCTCATTGTCTGTTTGGTCGTTTGGTCGGCTCCACAGCGCATCAGGTCAGAGGCAGGGGGGGCGCCTCCTGCGAGCAGCAACGATCGGTAAAGGGGGGGCAGCAGCGAGAGTTTTAGGTGCGAAATGGGCCGCAACGTGCGACCATTTACGCGTGTGGTGTCCAATCTTCTACCATCTTCCCAAATTGCTCTTTCGTTTGCTTCGTTCGTCCAAAATCGTCCAAATTCTGGGCCCCCGGGCGTTGGTCCGTCCAAACGCAAAAGAAACAGAGAAACACACACACACACACACACACACACACACACACACCACTCACGAAAGCAGTTTTCACTAAAGCTCGCTGGCCACAGCAGGACCGTGGATCTCACGACAAGCTGGGCTCCTCGACGTCTCGTGTGGACGGCGGTCCAATCTTCCAAAATCTTGCGTTTGCGTTCTGAGTCTTCTGAAGCACCAAGCACCACCATTGTTGAAGGCGTCGGCCTAGCGCTGCTGCTGGTGTTGGTGGTGCTGGAGCTTGGGTGAAATCATTTCGAAACAATTTCCGTCTTCGTGTTGTTGCCTGGGCCAGGCGGGCGGCGGTCAAAGTGATGCCCGCGTGCGCTCCACGGGAGATATCCTCCCGTGGGGTTGAGGGACCGGTTTTTTTCTTCTGTTGTTGTTGGAACGAACCCAATTTAAGATCTGGTAGAGAACGGACGACGCAAGAGGCGCTTGACACATGATCTTACCATCATGGGGCGCGCGAGAGCTCCGAATTCTATTTCCACCGCGTGGATATGTTATCTCCGCCCCGAATAGTTGGGACTTGCGGTAAGGTCTCGTTCACCGGAGAAGATCTTGAATGATACAGAAGTGGTCGGGTTCTTTCTTTTTTTTCTGGGAGGAAGAGAGATCATTAGAATACAACCTACGTAGTCCTCATGGAATGTGCGCCCATTCTAGGGGCACATGCGGCGTGAGCCTTGAACTCCTCGAGGGGCGCTTAGGATAGAAGGTTAAACGATCTAAATAACTAATTAAGAATTTCCTGGAACGACGCAATTCCTGCAGCGATCATGGCTTGTTATAGTTGTAAAGATCTTAAGCTGCTCCTAAGATTCGCAACTTACTTTTTTATTGAAGCAATGTTGTCTCTAGGTTTGATCGTCGCTCCCAGAATTGTCAGACATTCCAGAACGTAGCACTTTTCTGAAATGTTACACTTTGAAATGATAGTTGGTGAGTTCTATGGACGATCATTCGTTAACATCCTTTCCGGAACTTCTGTTATCTATAAGCGGCTCAATACCGGGCCTGAAATGCTAGATTTCTTTTTATCGAGATATTCAAATAGGCTTCAGATAGCGTCGAATGTGTTTTATGAGTTTTTTTTTGTTGTCTCCTAGGATAACGATTCCAGTCCACTCCTCTGCCGGCTTTCGATCGTACATTTAACGATCCTCCTCTGCGATCCTCATCAATGGAATTCGTGCGCTCCGATAGCACCGACCTCACCAGGAATGCTTTCTGGTATCCTCTCTCCCCGACATTGTACCCTAAACCGGTTTACCGATCCCGGCTCTACTCACCCGCCCTTGCCACCTTCGGGATATTCATATTTTTTGGACAGTTTTGATGAGGGTTCTCGTGTGTGGTGTGTTCTCTTTGATTCTCGCGTTCACCAGTGATCCTAATTGGATGGGAGATGCGGGACCGAAAGGCATCAGAGAGCGATTATTTGATCAGCATCATCTTCTCTCTTTTCTCGTCCCCCAGTGGAGGCCCGAACCCATGGCGTTACGGTCCCGGAATCGACACCGCTGCAGTGGCTATCGGAGCACCTCAGCTATCCGGACAACTTTCTGCATCTTTGTCTCCTGTACGCCTAGAGACAACAAGCGAGGGACCGGCGGCAGCAGCAGCAGCAGCAGCACCATCGGAGACCGTACCGTGGATGAATCAAATCAAACATGATTATCATCGGGGCTCCCCAATCCGGAGCCAGCGTACGGACTATATGGCCAGCAAACATCCTCCCTCGGACACACTCCAACTCACTCTCTCTCTCTATCTTTCTGTGTGTCATTCTGTCTCTCTCTTACTCGTGTGCTCCTTGCGTGCTCGAGGAGCTAAACATTGTGCCACCGTGGTGGCGATGGCGTCATGTTCGTTCATTCCCACGCACCTTACCTTTAACCAAACGATCAAACCGCATGGTCGACCGTGTAGACACCGTGGAACCATCAGCCACCGGTGCCAGTGGATAGTAGCGCAGTGCAAATCCGGCTAGGGTGTGACAGCAGAGCACAGAGCAGCAGCGCAAGGGTGGAGTGACTACACGCACTAATATATCGTTCCACCACGACCGACCAACCGTACCAAACCGCGCATGCCGCCATATGGAGAGAACCATTGAGATAACGCATCTCGCATCGCATCACTCACTCGCGTACTGCTTCGCGTATCCCTCCACTGTGTGCGCTGGCCGATCTCGCCGGGCCTTACTGGCGGCCTTTCTATTGGGCCACACATTCGCGCTTGACATTTATGTCTAATTATACGATTATCGTTTCTCTTTTTCTCGCCATTACTTTTTCGGGCCATTCGTTTCATTTCTGGCTTCTCGTGCGCTCGTGCGCGTCCCTCTTACGCGGGTTGGGGTTCTTCATAATACTCTTTCGCATTTTCCAGCCGCGAAAGCAGTAAGTGCGAGAGCCGCGCACCATTAAAGTTGTCATAATAAGATGGTAAAATATATGTACGCATGTATGAGCGGCGCAAAAGGCTTTGCGTTACCGAAAACCTACCGAAACCGAGACCTCCCTCTCCCCCTCCTAATGTGTAGCGCTTCTTGTCGTTTGTTGTCGAGGTGGTGAACTCGCCACTTCATCTTCATCTACTTCTTCGGTCCCGGCGTCGTAAATGTCGCGCGTGAACGACATTTTATTGCTCGAATGATTTTATTTGCCTGTGCGTCGTGTATCGACATCCGAATCCGAAACTGTCGGTGTACCGGCCGCATGTCCGGTAATCCCGATAATCCCCCCGTGCGCCCTGCACGCCGATTGCTTCCGGGAAGTGAAGGTCGAGGCCTTAGACTCGAGATGAAGCTCGAGAAAGTTCGGCAATCGGCCGGATGAGCAGGTGAGCTTCGGTCACGGCTTTCTGGTGGCCACCCACGGCGCACAGCTCCCCCGGATACGCACAGCCGTACAGGTGAGCCACCGGTAGGCAAGGTTGTAGCCGTTCAAAAACATGGGTTTGGCATGTTGGTGAGAATTTTCGCAGTTTCACCGTGCGGCCGGATGGCATACAGGACATGATCGTGGTTGCGATCACACGGTTCGATTATAATGGTCGATCATCACCGGTGATAAGTGGATCATTGCAGATAGACCCGTGGCGTTTGCTTTGCTAGACCAGTTCCACTTTGATATATCACGCTTATTGATATCAGGTGAGTGTTAATCCGTGCTGAGCTGAGGGTGTTCCCGTTCGTTAACGCTTTACTTTTGTGGTGCATTGGCGAGGAACAGCTGTTTGTAGCATCTTCATACAAAGTTTGCGAATTGAAGCAAAGGATGCACATGATTGTAATGGATGAAATGTAGCTTTTCATGTATTGCACTTATTGTTAGTTCGAGAAATTGTATTGTATTGCTTTTATTTGCATGTTTTTTTTTTGTCTAAAATGTTTCAATTTTGGAGTGGTCTTTGGTCGTTTAGCATACGATGGAAAGCTAGGCAAACACTACTTCAACTCCTGTACGCATGAGACGGTCATTTGTGTGATATTCGAACGTTCATTATCCTGTCTTACCTGCATTTTGATAACACTAGCGATCGCTTAGATCGCGATCGACGCTGGAACCGCAGATGCCTAGTAATATCGTAACAAAATCTTAAATATCTAAATTTTTTAATACACGTAGCTATGCAACTGAGAAATAGTGTGGAAGATCAGACATTTGTATCTATTTGTTGTATGTTTTCAGTCGCTTTTATTGGACCAATTTCGATACTACTGTTTGATAAATATGTTCTACATTTAGTAGAATGAGATGATAGACATAAATTTTGTGCTTTCTAATGAATGTTTGAATGACACATTTTTGAGACGAATCGTTCATACTAATTATACATTCGTACCATAGCATTCTGATAACACTGTGCGGGTTCGTTTACCAAAACAGTTGACGAATTAATGGCAGTAATGGCATATCGACTTATTTCAATTAGAATAAGTTGTTTAATTTATCTAAATATGTACACTCGTATAATTGTTATATAAACAAGATTCATAATCGAATCCTATCAATGCACATTTTAAATGTTTATTCTTACTAGCACAAAACACAGCTGAAGAGATGTTTTACACAAGTTGCCTGCCTTTAATACATTTATTTTATTCATCTTGAAAAAATAACATTGCTTTTTGAACCATATTAGGTAATGCTCACTTCTAATTCTTTTACTTGATGATGACAATGTTTTTACATTTTTTCAAACATGCTCCAACCTCTTCAAACTTCTTACCATATACGATCATGGATGGCCCAGGTTTTCACCTCGTTAATAAATACGACTTGAAGGATTTTACCATTGTTCAATGCTCGGTAATAGTTGTTAAATATTGATTATTTCATTTGTTCAACATTTGAGTCCTTAGAATGCCAAAATGTTGTTCAATTCATTCTAAGGTTTGCATTAAAAAAAGAGACAAAATTTGAATGGTGATAAGAAGAAAACTAAGACAGATAATTGAGATCTGTAAACTGCATTTGGAAGGTCATTTTATCAGTTTATCATCATTCGAATTTTGTCTCTTTTTTTCTTTAATGCAAACGTTACTTTAGTTTAAACTAACTCTAGACCCTACTTTAGATGTGTATAAGTGTTTAGCGTATAACTTTTTTTCCATGCAGATCAAAGATTCTTTCTGCACCATTACAGTGACAGAGCGGCAAATCTTTTACGGCATAAAATCTTTTCCACCGTAATTCCACTTAGCACCTGGAGCCATTATTACTTTAACCGATAACACTCGCCAGACCTACGGAACAAGCTTTCTGCCGCAAGCTGCTAAGTGAATAGGGACGGGGAATCACGAATCCTTAGAAAGGTTCGCCATCGCTCGGATCCATAACTTCTAATAACTCTAAAATGATTTATCACGCAACCGAGTGTGATCGTAAATGACCGGCAGTGACATACGGCACCGCACACGGTTCTTATCCTTGTAGCACTTACTGTTACTGTCACTTCGGTTGCTGCTGTCGTCGTCTAAGCCAAGCCGTCTTTTAGGTTGGCACCGGTCCCGGTGTCCAGCGCTTGACCACCCGAGAGAGGTGATCACTTGCCTTAATTCCATTTACGATCTGCAAAATGGACGATTAGATAGGAGGGCGATCGAAGGCAAAGGCATGTTACAACAGGGTAACGCCGTCGGCACTTCGGTCTTGATCGCGATCGCGGTTACTGCCGGAGCTCTGGAGCGGTTCCTGGAGCGGTGAGCGAAGCAATTAGCATACCCCATTCGCTCGGCGGTGGTCCAAACCCGTCGCCACGCTAACGTTGACGATATTCTCCCGAGGGTCTGCAGATGGCGGCTAAGCGCTGGTACTCCAGGAGTGCGGACACGGGAGTATGCGGTTCGGCCGCTCGTAGTGATGTCTCCTGCGGCAACTCCGCCTGATGGAATGTCGCTGGCTCGTGCTTGGCTGGGGACAGTTGTCCCACCGTCTTAACATGGTCGTTAAGAACCATATTTTATGGACATACCATCCCCCCTTCCCACAGCAGAGCTCTTTCGTGGCAGAGCGGCCGCAAAAACGGCACAACAATCGAGCTCCCACCGGACCGGGAGTACCGGACAAACTCCCCCGAGGATCTCCATGAGCCCCGCCATGTTTGGACGACCTGGACTCGGGCTCGGGCTCGGGGAACTGGATTTGGAAGTTCGAATGACATGAATGGAATTCTTTTTGCTTGCTTGCACTCCAACAGTAGCCCTCCCGTGGAGTCCGGGAGTCGAGTAAACGAGCTGCCAAGAGACGGTTCTTTGGGGGCCTTCCGCCTGTCCCATATTTCCGGTTGACAGATTTTCGCTTCTTCTTGGAACAAAACGGACACGAGGTCGACGACGATCAATCGGTTCTGATCTTCACGCTCCTCTCAACTGAGGTCCGCCTGAGGACGACGATCACCACGACGACGACGACGACGACGACGACGCCGACTGTGACGCACCGGCACTGCCGGCTGCATAAATCTTGCGGCCTATCACCAGCAACGGCAACTCGCCGGGACATCATGGCCCATTAAATGGTCCATCGACCTGCAAGCCGCAGCCGGGTTCCTGTTGTGCGCGGGACGTACTTAGTGATGCGATCGCCGATCCTTGGCGGGCTGGCTAGCGGCCTGGCTTGGCCATCAAAATTATCTTCCGAAGCAGCGAGCCCGCGAACAGCGAAAGAAGACCACCCGAACGGAGACATGCTGCGGTTTTATGGATCGTAAAAATATTAAAGCCCCGCGTACCGTGTGGTGGTAGGTTATCAAAATGCTATTAAACTCGAAATGAAAGAAAGAAAGCCGGGCGGCATAATTGCGGCGAACGACATTTGTTGTTAAATGCCGGCTATAACTCGCACGCGCTCTGTACGGGGTTGCCGATGGCTGATGGACCGTACCGTCCGGTACTTAGTGATATACTGAGTATAACAGGTACTTCTGGTCGATTTCTTGGCAGGATCTGCAGCTGATAGCCCTGCTAATTGAGAACGGGTGTAAAATGGTTGCGTCCTTTCATTGCTTCGTACATGGTAAGTGAGCGATCGGTAATAACCGATTTCAGGGAATTCGGAAATCTACAAAGCGATCGCAGTAGCAGTAGCAGCAGTAGCTTCAAGTTTTGTTACTATTTTGTGACTATTTTTAAACCCTCCTCACCAGAAACCATATGTAACAATCTCGGACCTCACAACGTGTCTTCAGATATTCCGCGAATGATGCATCTCTACTGACCTGCCTGTGACGCCTTCCTGCATTCCAATCGGTCGGTTTCGGTCTTTGCTGCTTTGATGCTCATCATAAGCGATCGCAGCCCCTAACAAGTCGAAAACAGAAAAGACACAACCAACGCATAATGATCGATTAAACCGGACAAGAGGCCCAGTCCGACGAAATGAAATGTCTTTGATCTTCGATCGAACTCAAACGCTGTTCTGTTGCTTCCCCGGGGGGGGGAGAACTGTCCGAGACCGTGGCTGCCATCTTCAAACGATGATCGACGAGGAGTGTATATGAAGCGAGTATGGAGTAGCGAGCGCAATTTCCTGACCACACACCCGGAGCCGGATAGATTCGGCTAAGCACACATCACAACGGGTCGTTCTTGTGCTCGAGAGCCTCCCGCGGTGGTCTCCTGAGGGCTTTCTAGTGAGTAGCACACACAGACGCAGCGTTTGGTTGCGTTGTTCTAAGAATATCTCATGCGTGTAAATTTCAGTAAATACACTCTTTAATCGAGTGTACTCTGTGTCCGATTTACGGTACCGTCAGTACGTTACCGATCAGTTTGGGTTCGCGATGCATAGAAAGCGGCGGAATATCAAGCATAACAAATATGCTTTCTGGATTTCATACCATCTATTCTTTCGTTTTTTCAACAATTAAGACATTAGAAACAAACAGTAAAAAGATATGCTTTCTAATGTCTTTTTTGAAGTGTTCTAATTTCTTTTTTCAAATCTTTTTCCACAAGCCATAGAAGAAATTTTAAAGTTAAAATTGCCTGCTGCTCGTTCTAATTTCTAGCTTTGAGAAATCAAACTAATGCTTCCAATGCAACACAATCGCTAGAAATGATAGGTTCAGTTGTGTTCAAAAGGAGGAAAAATTTGTAGCATGTTCAAAATATTAAATATATGAAGAAGCTATTCATCTCGTTAAGGATGCTTCAACTAAAGCACACTCAGCTCGAATGTACTCTTTTCAATCTTCTTTTCAATATTAGCTCAATGGTACAGTTATGCTTTCCAATGCCTCTTTTCGTTGAGCATGATATCTACAGACAGCTACAGATCTTCGAATAAAATCCCTCTCAAGACCTTGTGGACAATCATTTGAATGAAAATTTAATTAGGCTGACAGATTTTTATAAAATGAATTTATTTCCTTTGATTGTTTCTGTAATACCAACAAAAGAATAACCGAAGCATATGCTAAACTGGCAATCGATAAAAATGCGATTGAAATCGTTTTAATGTTTTGTTCAATGGCTGCATGCTTTTATAAGCAATTTGTCCATAAATGACTTCACATTTGTTTTAAATATTATCAAAGTCAATGATCCGCATTTATGTGCCTTTAACGAACTTAGCATAACCACATAATGGTCACAGTAGAGGAGTGAATTTAAGAGCGCATGTTTCGTATATTCCGGAACATATTCCTGCCGTATTTTTTCAATTTAATCGTCATTCAATTCAAATTGAATCATGTTTGTACGCCACAAAACCTTCCATTAAGTGATTTTCACGATGTTATCGGAGCAGAGATTCCAATAATTTAAGACTTTTAGTACTGACACTCTTATGGCATCCGTTTGTAAGTTAGTTTGGCAATTTTACCTCGGTTTTAGTCAAAGCATGACTTTTTTCATTAAATTATTTGATGAAGAGATAATTTGTGAATAGTTCCCTCTTTGAAAAATGATGAAAACGCACACATCGCACAGTTATGCGTCTTTGCGCTTTGTATGTTAATTTGAAGATTCCTAATAATATAATTTCATTTTAGTCTTTTCAAAATATTTGTTGAAACCTGCAAACAAGTTTGCAAATGTATTCTCATTAAATGAATAGAAATGAAGTAGGCGTTTCAGGATAAATTCATGGAGCCTGAATGCTGAATAAATTCAATAATATCCAAATATGTGTAATCCTCTTGCTAAAAAACTATAATTTTCAAGTGTAGATGCAGGTCACTCACACGCAGGATTACGATCTTCTTTAACGATCGACCAATTGTCGTTGTAATAACAGCAGAGTCCAGAAATCTGCATTGAATTTGGCACCTTTTTCTAATGCTACAATATGGTTTCCCCTATTTCAATTGCACCCTGAAGCGTCCCAACAATGTAACTGGCCTAAATGTACCCAAGCACATGACAATCTGCATTGCCTTTCGCGAGGATCCTGCAAAAAGCATCACTTCGCACTCGCTCGCGCGAAATATGTCGAGAAACACACTTAACGGAACACACAACAACTGCCACAATCGTACAATTGCGACATTGCGAAATCCGGAGCAAACATTACATAGGAAATCCATTCGATCAACCCGATTGCGTGTAGTAGCCGCGTGTGTGTGTGTGTGTGTGTGTGTGTGTGTGCTTCTTGGAAGCAATGGATAGAGCCCATCCGGCAAGCGGCAGTACCATAGTCAGTGTCGCCAGGAGCGTCGAGAAGCCGGGGACGGGGGGGGTTTTCAGATACGATCACTTCCTCCACCCCACCGGATCGGACTATCTCCAATCGGTCGCCGGGAAGACGTTGGCGATCAGACGCCGGGCATCGGCACACACCGGCATCGGCACACCGTCAAGATAAGGGAAAGGCGAGAGATAAAATGGAGATGATAAAAGAAGGAGGAGAATTTAGAAAACGTTTACGCAGCGCCTCTCGGGCCGAAAGGGGTAAGAGGAAGGGCTGAAAAGGAAGGTGCGGTGCGATGCCGTGGCGGGACACAAAACGGGAAGTCGTAACGGACGCGGACGGACCGCGAACGGACGGGGGGTAGCGTCAAAAAGTCTGGCGTCGTCGCTTCGCGTTTGTGTTTTCCATCCCGAGACGCGCTTGGCGATCGCGCTCCGTCCGTTTCAGTCACGCCACCAGACCGCTGGTGCTGGTGTGGCCTCGTCGATTCTCGATCTCTCCTCAATCCTTCTTCCAACTCGCTGGCGTCGTCTTCTTGGTCGTCTTGGTCGTTTGGTGCTGTGTTTGTGTGCGTGGATCTCGCTCTCGACGTCGCGACTCGCGTCTCTTGCTTGCGTCTCCTCCAATTCGTTGCCCCGCGATCTGCGGTCACGTACTCGTGGCCGTTGATTTCCGCTGTACGGGCTAGACTCGCTGGCGGCACCGGCGACGATTTCGTCGACGTCGACGCCACACACATTACAGCCCCGACCAGCTTCTCAGCCTGTTCTCCAAATCGACGTCGACGACGACGCACCGGGTAAACACACGACGCACTCACGGACGGAGCATACGTACGCAGCACGTGCTCAACACTTGCGCGCGCTTCCGATCGTTCGGATCGAACTCGAGATCCCGGAGCCCGGAGGTTAAGCAAACAGCCATCATCAGCTTCAACCGAAGGGAAGGAATGGCAGATGTGGAGTGCTTCTATGCTACACGCAATGCTCTGTACTGTGCGATCTTCCCTCCACACCCAAGAACAACAACTCTTCTGTTGCACACAACTTATGCTCGTTCTGGTGTACTCGCCACCACCGGGGATGATGTTGCTGCTGCTATACATGGCGATCTTTAGCAATTCGGCGAATGAACATCAGTAGCGTCTGGTCGGATCGGCGACACACTGCAATCACCCGACGTAGAGAAGGAAGCTGTCTAGACCGCATAGAAAACAATTCGAAGAATTCGAAGGCGACACAACCAGACCGAAGGGCGGTACGGTGCGGTGCAGTGGGGTGGCAGGTTGACGACAGTCAGTTTATGTTGATCTATCAGCATAGCTATGCTGTGCTTCCGAGGATACAACGCAGTGTGCTGTGTTGCACGCGGTTGCGGTTGTTTTACTGTATCAATATTGATTTTTAAGTGGCTAGACGGCAGCCATAAAGATCAAGGTAGCTTGAGCCTCATGCGTGTGTGTGCCTCTAAGTCTAGAATGTCTAGCCAATTGTCAGAGACACACAAACACAAACACTGCGGTCAAGTGCCGTTGACCTGTGTGGGGTTGGGAGGTTTTTTGTTGGAGGAATTAATTGATTGGTTACTTTACTTGTATTAAACACGATTAATCTTGTATTAATCTGTAGCTAAATTGTTAATCGTAACAGTACGATATTATTTGAATGGTCGAGTAAGGTTCAAAGTGGTCGAATTGTGTATTGAACATTCAAGTAACATTCTGTATCCCGAACAGGTACAGATGGTATGAGCAAGATTATTGATTGCTATGATAAGTGTTGCCCAAATAGATGGTTCCAACATTTCGTACTTAACTAGACTTAACCTTTGCTCTTAGTTTTATTCATTTTACTATTTTACCTTTAGGTCGACCGTTTTGCTCAATGAGCCTTTCAGATACTACAGTTGATGGAAGATTATTGACAGAACTCTTTACAAGAAAACAAAAAATCAATTAAATGTGTGATTTGAATCGTTCTTAGACGTGTTAGATAGAAGAACGAATCGTATCAACTTCTTTTCAAAACCTAATAGGGTTGCTAATATTTAGTAATTTTTAAGTAATTTTTAGCAGTATTATCCAATAAGTAGTAATCCTATTATGTACAATCAAGCGACTAACTGGTGTATTCTCTGGTGACTGTTTCCATAACAACCATGTGAATAGTTGTGGTTGACTTTGTAGAGTCAATATGCATTTTTAAAATTTAGTTTACGTTGTTCTATATACAGTATGAAAAGAAAAGTTTATCCATCCCTGCATGAAATTTACGTTTTGGCTGTTTTCTCCAAACAACTAAGACCGAAAATTACAGATCGTATATCAATAGTTTCGGTTTTTATTCATACCGCTATGCGTTATGCACCAAGTCACTAGACAATTGATTTAAAAATGGCTCTATGAACATTTCTAACAAATGAACAACTATTAGTTTGTTAGGTACTTCTTAGGCACATAACTCCATTATTTTAGGCGATAGTACCATCGATACGGTCTCGAAAGCTGCGCATGATGAAGAACTTAACTGCCTCATTGAAATGGACAGAGAGAGAAAAATATCATTTGACTATTTTGGGAGAAAACCATATTTGTTTTGTATGGAGTGGATAAACTTTTTTTCGTACCTTTCTCTACTATCTTTGTGATATCTTTTTTTCTAGTGGGTCTTTTCGAAAAAAGTAAAAAGTAAAATAAAGAAGAATAAAATCCGAAACTATGGATATACTTCTCTGATGATGATTGATCTTTGATTTTCGGACTTAGTTGTTTGGAGAAAACAGCCAAAACGAAAATTTCATGCAGGGGTGGATACACTTTTGTTCATACTGTACGTGCTAAACCACGGTGGAATATTAAGTATGATTTAAAGAAACCTACTTTACTCTAGCAAAAAAATGTTGTAGCTCAGGAGTAATACTTGAATACTAGGCTTTTTTGCATAGGCATCGACGTTGAGGTTGTACTTGAACACAAGTCCTTGTCTGCTAAAAGAATTTCTTATTCTATCTCGCGATCCGCGATCTTCTGAGGGAGCAGCTCATAATTTATCCGAAACAAGATTGGCTTTTGTGGTTCATACTACCATAGACAGCAGAACAAACCCGATTGGGAGCAATGTCCTCACCGCCCATAGACCGAAGCGAAGAAATCTCTTTAAACATCGTCACCGAGAATCCACCTCAAGGCACTTCTTTTATTGACTTAATCTAAATGAAATCCTGCAATACCGCAGTTCGGTGCGGCCACACGCCCGTTGATCCCTGTGTGTGTGTGTGTGTTCCAAGGATTATCTCCATATCGGTGAGGATCACTTTCTTCTCGTTCTTCGACGTCGGTTACTCCGGCAACTGGTGCAGCAGCATCGCAGGATTACAGAAGAATTCACAGATTTGGACGCTGGCCACCGATCGTCTTTTCAGTCCCTCCGTTCGAATCCGAAGCTAAGCGGATCACCCCCTAGCAGAAGGGTTCTATATAGTTGGGCGTCGCGTGTGCTCTCCAAGCCAGGCGTCGTCGTCGTCGTCGTCGCCGGTGATCGCCGTCGAAGCTTCTGGGGTTGCGCATTGTTTCCCTGAAACCCCGATTGCTTCTTCTTCTTGTTCATCTCCTGTTCCTGCTGGAGAATGGATGAGGCTTGAGGCCAAACCCACGCGTCCCCGGCTTCCCTTTTTTTGTACTGTGGGCGCTATACCTTCTACTGTTGCTGCTGCTGCCGTTGCTTCTTCTTAATCAGATTATTGCTGGTGAACGCTGGCGCACCGTTTTGGGTTCCCGCGTGTTCCCTGGCCGGTGTTGCCGGCTGCCGTTTCCAAACATAATGTTGCGAGCATACCAGCGCATACCAACGCCGTTCACACACACACAGACGCCAAAGCGACACAAAAGAACTTTCGAAACCCCGTAAAAGAAGCAAAGAACCATCGTCCATCGTCTCTTCTCGTCTCGTCTCTTCTCGTTTCGTCGACTTCGCATTTCGACTTTTTGTTTCCCGTTTCCCCATTCCTCCACCCTCAAAACGTCTCCGGAGACTTCTTTTTAACGCTGTCAACTTCCACAGCCCACCACTGGCACTGGCACCACTGCGCCACCTCCTCTTCCTTTATTTGGCTTACGGCTCTCGGTGTGTATCCTGCTGAAGCTGGCGGTCCTCCCGGGATGTGTGTGTGTGTGTGTGTGCCCACGATCCGATCGTGTGTTTTCTGGGAAAAGGGAAACAGGTAAGGGGGAAGGAAGGTGAAGCGCAGGAAAGGTCCACGGAGCGGTTGCGCCTCTACCATCCTCATCATCATGATCGGCCACATCTTGGAACCGTTTTTTTTTTGGACACAAACGAGGCGAGGATTTTCGGGTTTCCTCCCATTTCCGCCGTTCGTGCCGTTCGCTTTTGTCTTCTTTGCTGGCTGGCTGGCAGGCCCCGTGTCCACTTGCCACCACCCCCTTCGCGCGAGATAGTTGTTGGATAGAGATCAGTTCTTAATGTATTTCTTCTTCGCCTTTGGCCTTACTCCTCCATCGCACTGCCAGTGCCCGTGCCAGTGCCTGTGCCAGAGGCCGGGGCAGCCTTTTGGCCCTTTTACTTGGCTCCAGTTTGGCTGCCATTTGCCCAAATGTTGACTTGGTGGAGGCAGGATTTTTCGGGGTTTTGCTGTTTCTTCGTTTTTCCATTTTCTTCTCTGTTTTTGCTGCCGATGTAGCGATGCTCCTTGGAGTGTGCTTGCCGCGACCGCGTCCCGAGCGCGCGTCCTCATTTATTTGTGGATTCATAACGGGCGAACATGCTGGAATTCATAAGATTTTGAGCATTTTCGGCGGTCGGCAAGGCATATTGGCAAAAGCGGTTGTTTGGGAGTGCAATCCGGTGTCCGGTGGTTTTTTTTCCGTCCCCCTTCAAGCGACGCTGCTTCTTGGTGCTGGTGACATCCAATATCAATCGTGCGTGCCGATCTGCTTCGGCGGGTCTGATCTTCAAGGACAGAATATTATCATGGGATGGGATGTTGCGGGAGTTTGAAAGACGGTTGTAGTATTTCTTTGTAGGTTGACTTTTGGAAGCATTTATATTTATATTCCCTTTTCTGTAAAGTTTCCGTTGTCGAAAATGGTTTTCTTCAAAGCTTGGTAAACTTTTGGGATTTTCTGAATAACTTCCTCATTCAGCTGATTTTTAGCTCTGAAGCACCTACTCAGAGTCGCTGGTATCGTTATTAAATTTAGCATTAAAGTCACAGGTACATTATCCACGTGTGCATCATTATCCTTAATCGCATTTTGAATTATGAAATGATAATCTATCACGAACGTTGCGAACGAATGCGAACGTTTCAAAGATTATAATTTTTAGTATGTTGACATTTTATACACTTGTTCATTTTTACAGTTCCAGTACAGTTACAGTTTTTATTGCTTTTAACTACAGTAATTTCTTAGTATAATTTGTATCAAAAACATTGAAAATGTGTATTAATGTTAGAATCTTAACTAGCTGTAATGGAGTGTTTTCAGATATTCATTTCAAAAGCAAAAGCGTCAGAACATATTCAAGTCAGAACATAAAAAATCTTTCATTCCAATAAATGTTGGTAAACGTTGAATACGGGTCGCACACCATTTTTCAGCAGTCAAGGAAGTGAAATATGTGCGTTTTATTCAGGGAAAAGTAAGAAAATGTTTCTTAAATTACACTGAACAGTGATTTCAATTTAAACTTATAACTTTAACGTCGATAACTAACAGTCGATATCTGATAACAGAAAACTTTAACGTCAAATTAGCTATTCCTGGATTATGTGTTTAGAGCACTTAAGATTGTAATAGCAATGATTCCAAACCAATTGTGGAAATGAACGAATTATTTGTCTTTAATTTAAAGAAGAAAAAAATAATTGATGAGAACCGAACGTATGCCTGTGATGATTCCATAGTTGCACAATACGTTCAGATAAAACCAGAAAAATATGTTTCGATAAAATAACAGAAACAGATATAACAAAATATACATTTCGATAAAATCAATAATAACGGCAATGATAAACCATGTTAGTGATTAATACTGTACCAAAATCAAAACGCTTACAAGAAGTTGAAAGACTTGTTGAGTTCTTTTTCTTATTGCTTTAACTTGATGTACAATTGAAGTACGAAGTATCTTTTCTTAAAATCAATATGTGCATGTGACTCTACCAAGTTACAATTTCTGGGCTCCTCGCGGTACATGTTTTTGTTGAACATACTTTTGAGAAGATCTAAGAATAGTGAACAGAACAAGATCTTGTGCTTCGAAACATTGTCCTTAATTTGGATATAAAAGCACCTTGATGGACAGATCTAGCTTGTTCAGTAAAACATGTAACCGTTTATACTACAAAAGATTAAATTATTTAGAAATAACATTGAAGCTAATGCCTCCAGACCCTTTTGTTCCACAATGATAAACTAAATCAATCTCTGGCAATACAAACTGCTAGCATACGTCCCGGAGAAGGTCGAGTTAAAATGTGAGCATAAATGATATTAGAGCGATTTTATAAATAAATGTTCCATCAAGGCAATCAAGCGACGAGGTGAACCAAAAGTCCCTGACCACCGCTCTGCAAAGACCGCCATCACCACCACCACCATTACCGCCCCAGGCACGCACGCACGCACGCACTAGACAACTGATGAGGAAATCATTAACGGTTGTAATTATGAATTTATTGCTCAACAGCGAATGTCACTCAACGCGCTCTTGACGCATCCAAGCAGCCCATTCGCAAAACACTCGCAACACTCCTCTGCTGGCCATAATTTTGCGTCGGTCCAAAGGGGGGATACGGATTCGGCTTTTTTGGTGTCTCCCTTTTTCGGGTCCGGGCCCCCCCCTCCTGGCGTGTCATCGGTCGGTCGGTTGGCGTGGAAAACTCCCTCTCTCCTCTCCTGTCTCTCTCTCTGGTCACACACAAACCAGGAAGGACCTGAAACCGATGCAAACGAAACCGAGGGCCCTGTCCGGGTGCGCTGTCCTTATTAGCGGGTGCATTTTCTAACAGCCAGCGAACGATCGTCCTACCCTTCCTTTTCTGCTCCTCCTCCTCTTCCACCTCCACCTCTTGGTCTGCCGGCCGGTCGGACGAAGCAACCCTTGAGATGCGTTTGAAGGGTGCGTTCGAAAATAAATCTCCGACACTCCAGACAGCATGGCACCATCCGAGCAACCATGGCGGCGCGCACCAAGCACCAACCGCGCGAGAAAGAGAGAGGATGATTTCAATTCGTTCCCAAACACCACCATCACCACCTACAGCCGTTCCTCGGGGCCGCAAAAAACGGTTTCGAAGCCCTCTCGGTGGAAACATAGACCCATGTTTCAGATCCCCGTTCCCTCCCGCGGGGACCCACCCGGCCGTTTTACCCGGCCGGCGTTGCATCGTCGTCCGTGCTGCTGCTGCTGCTGCCAGTCTGTCTGGCAGGTCCAGCGGCAACGCAAGACGCTACGAAGAAGAAGAGCAAGATGAGTAAGGCGATCATGTTTTGCTGATCCGCTTTCCCATTCTTTGCCCTCGATTCCATTCCTCCAACCCTGTTCGGCCCTGTTCTGTTCCGATGCTGTAAAACCCCGAGGCGCGAGGTGAAGCGGACGACGACGACGACCTGACTTCGGCCGGAGGAGGATGCTCCTTCTCCTCCGCCTTCCGATACCTTTTTCCACAAGCGAAGGATGAAGACGGTCAGAACGGTGATGCTGTTGAAGAACGCGCGGACGAAAGAAGAAGAAGAACCAGAAGAGGAGGACGAAGAATACCATTCCCTCTGAACGACTTCTCTTTGGCTCTCTTCAGACCTTCGGACCTTCGCCAGATAGTCTTCGATTCCGTGCTGCTTAGTGGAGGAGGAGGAAGAGGAAAAGGAGGAGAAGGAGGAGGAGAATGGCACCGGCGCATGGGGTGTGGGGTGGTCAGGTGCGGGCAAGACAGGGACTTAATGATTTCTTTTTTCTACCTCTCCACTCCTCCGCGTTCCGGGAGCGCCCACAAACACACACACACACACAACCGGGCCCCGGGACTGAAGAATTCACCGAAAAAGGGATGCGATGCCTCGAGGCACATACATACGTGTGTGCTCTCCTCTCCTCTCTCTCCGCAGTCTCTACATGCCACGCCGGAACCACACACAAGAGGAACCGATCAACAACCCCCCGGAGGCCCGAGGGATTGTCGATGGACCGTAGGGTGGTGGCGCATCGCGGAGAAAGAGGAAACCGTTGGTAAGGTGAAGTAGGTGGTGGTGGTAACGCGGGATAACACACAGAGGCGCATTGGCACCGGGCATCGGGCATCGGCAGCATCATGCTGTAAACGGACAAACAAACGAAGCGCTCTCTGGTGGGGCCCCCAAGCCTTAAGGGTCCCATCCCCCTCGGGCCACAAATCGGTGCCACATAGCGCAGTGGGGCATCACAGCATCACAGACAGAACGGGGAGAGAGAGCGAGAAGGGAAGGAGGATTCCTCGAAAACCATCCAGCCGCTGGCAGCAGCAGCAGCAAAACCATTACAAACCATCTCGCCAGCTTCTCGGGAGCATAGGAAATAATCAATGGGAGGTACTACTGGTACTATGACTGGTACTGGGGGCCCAAAACACGGCACATGGCACAAACGCAACGCCCGCTCGGTACGCTTGGTAGAAGGAGAAGAAGTGTTTGAGGAACAGGGAAAACAAAACGGTTGAGGAGAGGAAGAAAAAAAAAGGGAAAACAATTTCCATCCAAACGCAAACGCAACGTAGCACCAGCAGCACCAGCAACAGTCGCCGTTTCCGTGTTTATCACATCTTGACTCGCCGTGCCGTGTAAACGGTTAAATATAGGACCGAACGAATGCAATTAATTTATTAGTTTAGGGCGGTTATGCTACGGCATAGGAGTGTCGCAGCAGCAGCAGCAGCAGCAGCGGAGTATTTGGTGTGTGTATGGGCACGATCCGAGCCATTTTGCATGAGGATGGTTCGCATGTTTTGGAGTCAAGTAGGGGCTAGCCATTCTTTCCGACACTTCTTGGTTTTGCATGGCGCAGTAGGCCTATTGGTTGCTAGTTGGTTTGGCAGGGCTCTGAAGCTAGTTGAAACTTGTTCGTGGAGCTGAAGCTTCTGTTAGGGTCCAAGGAATCCTTGAATCACTGGAATAGGCCCAGATATCTGGCTGATAGAAAGGCAGTAATCAAGTTCTCATAGCCAAAGCCAGAAAGTGATGATCCTGATGAAAATACTTGATCCTTTAGTTACAATAATGTGGGATAACATTAGAGAATTCGGATTGTTCTAGTATACTGAAGAATAGTACCGACAATTAAGTCAGTCGACAATCAACTCAGATTTGGATAGCAACAAAACGTTTCTGTATTTTATTCATTCAACTACGCAGGGTCCAGCGTTTCTACTATTCATCTAAAAAGGGTCGTAGTCGTTCATTCTACCGTTTTTTGAGGTATCAAATCATTTTGGAACATTCAGACTACTCAATACATTACAGGGATATATACACTGTATAGCTGCAACTGTTTCCAATGTTCATTATTGTTTATAGAGATTTCTGGAAAAGAAGACTTCTACAAATTCTATTTGAGGCTAACAGCTATATGGAAAATGTAATACAGTAGACGATGCTGGTTCTAAACAGTTGATCCTTCAATGTTTCTATTTCTAAACCTACCTTCAACTTTAAATAGATTTATACCAACTAAACCATGTTTCCAATACTGTGGAGAATTCTTCTTTGTATAGACAATTACAGTAGTACATTTATGCTTCAAAATGGAAGACATTGATTGCAATTTAGGATTTTGCGCAGCATCTAGTGAAGGTATAATACGCTTTTCAAAGCATAAAGAGAACTACCTAAGTCTTGGCTGCTCACTGTACGT
>NC_064875.1:26685938-26793438 GCF_943734745.1 Anopheles darlingi | reverse complement strand
TTTACAATCTACCTTTGGTGTAAAAGTCAATACCTGATTTCATAGTGCATTTTAAACAACAACAAACACAATTGCAGGATATGTTCTACTTCTTTACCAAACATCTTTCTCCATTAGATTTCAATATCGGGGACACATTTTTGTATTATAGGTCATCTACACTGAAGTCTTGTACATGGAAACTGCCAGCAAACCAACAGTTCTCCGTAAATATCATTTGAGTTCGTTTAGAGGTTCGATAATTCTACGCATATTGCTTTGCACAATGAAATCATAGTGGTTACTACGAATTCAGTATTTATTTTCAGCCTCCACTTTTATGATAACTGCAAGCATTATCCACAACTCATTCAAACAGAATGACTCCAGTGAGATTCTTGATAATGAATTTAAATTGTATGTTCCCTCGATTATCTTTAGTATGTTTTAGTTAGGGTTGAGATAAACCAATCGATGAAAGACTTTTCTGCTCGATAAATGCTAAACAGCTTCGCATCAGAGAACACAATTACAAATTTATTCTTCTTCCCGAGTGACAGTAAGAGCTACGGACTTTCATGTCACATATAATTGATTCGTACGGTAATCAAATGATACATTCTTTTACGATAGCTTCAGGCGTAACACTTCAGTCATCCTCTAAGCCCCGTTATAACATAACTAAATATTTTTTGTGCTTTTCAAAAGATTAAAATCACAGGATTCCGTTTCAATTCACCCATAATTCAATTACATACGACTATCGAAACTTTGTCCTTTTATGCAATACCTCATCTATATCTGCCTAATTTTAGAATTTTTAAGAATCTACTTTTCTAATCAAATACACATCAATATATTAAATTCAAGCGGTAAAATGACCGACATGATGATGACATATCGGAAGACTTAATCATACGATACGCACTACACCAACCGTTTCTATCGTTCCTCACGATTGCCAAACGCGTTCGTGCACATCAATAGCTAAATGAACGAAAGGTTGACAGATATGAGTCATTTCCAATGACTCACCTGAATTTCTGCTAATTTACCGACTATTTGATGTTCACACAATACTGTTGCAATAAATTGACAGCAAACATCAATTCTCTATCTTGCATATAAAACATTGTACTTTCGTCTGTTTAGATAAAATCTGTTACCATCCTTATGCAAATGGCACTATCACAAGCGAAAAAAACAATGTTTTGACGTTGCTATCGCTAATACTATTCAATATTCGCGAAAAATATTATTTATTAGTGGACTTATGAACACTACCAGGATAGTTATGGAGGCGCCCAGTATTTTTATTTTTATCGAAATATAAAATAATTAAAATCTACAATCCAGAGGCACCTCAGGTTGATCCCCCCCTGTGACTGACCCACTTGTACCACAACGACAACGTATTACAAATTCATCGATAACTTTCGCAGCAAAGCCCGTCGCTGATCGCCGATGATGTCATTGCATTCGACGAGAAGCGTTGACCTACGTTACGCTCCCATAGCTTCTATCACCGTAGCGTTGCTGCAGTTCCCCCACCCCACACCCCCCCCCCTCTCGTGGTTTAAACGCGGCGTTTCACTTATCACCACGCATCGTGGTGTTAGAATTTCCACCCCAAAGACCGTCCCGTAGGGGTGAGTGGCGTGGTGGCTGTTTTTCCTAGAAACTACCACCCCATCAACACAGATTACGGACAGAGAGACGGTTGCACAGAACAGACAGGCCAGGCGCCCGGAGTGAGCCACCACCACCGCCACCATCATCATCATCATCATCATCTGCATGTTAGCCTCATTCGACATCTGTCAAACAATTCATCAATCAGCATGCGTGTGTGTGTGTGTGTGTGTGTGTCGAATCGATCAAGCATGATTGGCCGGTCGAGGGTGCCTTTCTGGGCACCCTCACTTCCACCCCCCAAGCCACCATCCCACGTTCCCAGCGACTG
The DNA here is from genome assembly GCF_943734745.1 of Anopheles darlingi. Classification (NCBI taxonomy): domain Eukaryota; kingdom Metazoa; phylum Arthropoda; class Insecta; order Diptera; family Culicidae; genus Anopheles; species Anopheles darlingi. The sequence goes on along the minus strand of NC_064875.1, from coordinate 26,791,496 downwards.
CTATCGTGATCATCTTCTGCGACTAATTGTTGCTCCGACTCTGGGGCGCGCGCGCGCTCGCATACGCCGCCTGGCTATAGGCGGCGCTGAGCAGCAGTAGCAGTAGCGGCGGCGGCGGCGGCGGCGGCGGCGGCGGCGGCGGCGGCGGCGGCGGCGGCGGCGGCGGCGGCGGCGGCGGTGATGGCGCATCGTTGCTGTTACTATCCCATGTCTGAACGGAACACGAACGCCCTTCAGCTGCACAGCGCCCGCAAAGGGGGCGGCCAGTATCAGTGACACAACATTTGGCGAATGCATGTTCGATGCCATGTCCTCTTATCGCACCATGGACTCTGCGTCTCTCTGCGACTGTTGCCGGTGCTGCTGCTGCTCGAGTGCAACGCCTCGAGGGGGCTGTTCCGTGTTGTTCCGATAAAATCGGCTGTTCGAAATCGTCAGCCGAAGCGCCTTTGAGGAACCCGGAAAACGGTGTCCAAGGCCCCACGAGGGGGGCGGTGGTGTGAGAGGATACATAATTAGAAAATTCCCCTTCCCCCCCACGCTCCTTACCACGATGAACGATAAATCGGAAACAAGTTACACAACGCCACGTAATTATTCATTTCGACAGGTTGGTGCCAGCAAATGCTCGTTCGTTCGTTCGATCGTTCGTTTGCAGAAGCGATGTTGCTGTTATCTCGGTGCGACATTGTCAAATTAAGCTTAATAGAATTACCTGCGTGGTGTTTCAATTTGTCTCTTTGGGCATTTCTCGAATTCCTACTGTATATGTGTTTCTAATGGATCGAGAGATCGCGGACAGCATTTTCAGTACCCCCACCAAAAACAAGTAGCAAACGTGTGGTTAGAGAACCGGCAAATAGAGAATTAGTTTTCTTTGTTAGTGAGTTCGATGATCAAATTACTTTTTCAATATCGAAACTAGAGGATAGGAACTGTACTTTTAGCATACAGATGGGGGCTTTTAGAAGAAGTCGAAATCTGTAGAAGTCTGATTATTATACAGTTAGAGAGCATTATTTTGGCTCCTTAACAGATCGACACCGATATTGTTCGTTTCCCTCTAATAAAATTGTGAAACGCTCCTATTGTGAGTGACTCAAACGCAATGAAGATCAGGAAACCAAAAACAGACTGAGGCATGAGCACCTACACTAGTTAAGAAGGTTTAAAAAAAATACTGGAACACAAATACCTGCAATACTCGTAGCAACAATAATTTGTCAAAAAAATCAGAAGTTTTCAACGTGTTCGAAAATCCATTTCGCAAATTTTGTAACCAAATTATAAGTCGCATTATATCTTGAGGAATGTTTCATGGTACGAAATCTACTTCGATTCTTTTACAAACTGCAAACAGAAATGACAAGAAGCGTATCATGCAACGAGGTCATTTATGGCGAAATCGATGATCCACATGATAGAATGATGCAACTGGAACTTTGGATGTGCAATCGTCATCGATATTATCGATAACCTTGAGGAGAAGCTTTTATGACCGCTACCGATAATCACCGCCATTGCGGCAGTTCCGATCGAAGCTATGATTCAGGCTGCTTCTTGTCACTGAACTGCATTTAAAATGTATGAAAAATGAGAGTGTAACTCATACAGCACACAACTTTCAGCGTATCTACATTTCTGAAGTGCATCTAAAATATCTGAAGTACTAAAGCACTTATTGAATTTAATGTTCATCTGTGTCTTATCATTAACTTGCTCAAACTGGCAATCAAACACTAGCCCACGATCGAGCAACTTGCATTGCCTCTCTCTCTCTCTCTTTCCCTCATTCTTTCCCCTCTTAAATGCTCATTTAAGGGACTAAATGCAGAACAACAAGTTGTCCCGGGCCAAATTGCCCAAATTTACGCCCAAACGCGGAGAAATCCCCCTTTAACAGGTCGACCATTTGCCTGGTTTGTGGCACCGTAGAAACGGTGCAGGAAGGAAGGAAGGAAACAAACGCCACACCAGAACCGTGCAGAGGGGGTTCATCTCAACGTTTTCAACGTTTGGCCCCGTTGGCCCCCGGTCCTCTCTGGTACGTACCCACACACAACCCCGGAGACCACAGCGCAGCGCAACGCAACGCAGAGCCTCGCGTGGGGGTTTCAAACGGGGGAAAATTAATCATAAAATAAATAAATGACTGTGCCAGCCAGTCTAGCGCGGTAATTTATTATCGCTCCTCGCCATCGCACCGGAGGCACCGGTGGTACCGTACGGGGCCCAGGATTGTGGAAGGAGTGTAAGGGGTGGGGGGGGGGGGGTGCCTCAACAGACCCCCACGCACCGCCGCCGTCGATTTCTAATGCCCGCGATCACCGCGGAACGCACTTACGCCGCGGTAACGATCGTTCGCGGTGCGGTGCGCGACGCGATGAGCGACAGCATGCGCGCTGGTGTTTGTAAACATCCGACAAACCGACAACTTGGTGGAAGATGGAAAAGGGGGTTTTTTGGGAGGCCCACGAGGAGAAGAAGATGATGGTTTCCTCCAAACCCCATTGCGATACAAACGGAGGAGAGACACCAAGGGAGGGTCTGCGCTCACACCAATTCACACCCCTGCCGGCAGCGGTGGTGGAGAGTGGCCGCTACTTCCCTGCGAAAAGCTGCCCTGGCATCGAATGGCCTGGCCTGGCCTGGTCGGGAGTTAATGGTGGCGCGTGTGTTTGTTTGTGTTCCTTTCGACCAAAAGCCAATCCCGTGTTGGCTACTCTTTTCCTTTTTTTTCGGTGGAAGTCCTGTCTGGTCGCTACGGTGATGATGCCCCGTAGCCATCTTCGATCCCTGCGCTGTTGTTGCGTTTACTAATGCGCACGTCATGGCGCTCGGATGCGACTCAGTCACTTGACAAATCGTACGCACACCAACACGACAATCATGGGGAGTCAAAAAATCGGTTCATCATCTAAACCACCGAACACCAGACAGCACCAGACTACCGGACCACCAGACCTCGGCGTGCGTGTGCGTGGCGACAATTTGTCTGCCTTGGTATCTCCCGGACGACGACGACGGCGACGACTGGTTATGGCAGCAACTGCGCAGAAGGCGCAGGCTTGGTGGAAGTGACCGGAGTAGAGGCTCAGCCAGCTTGGATGGAAGCCAGTTGTGTCGGTTTTTTTTTTTTTTTGTTTGCTTTTCTTCTCCATTCCAGTTCTCCGGGCCTGTTTTTGGCACGATAAGTCTAATCACCGAGCGAGGTCGCCATCGGTGCCATCATCATCATCATCATCATCATCAACATCAACATCATCCCCATCGGAAAGCTGACAGCTTTTGGATGATTGGCCAATCCGTTGTTGTCACTGTGGTAGCCGCGATTTGGGTAGCAAATTCGCCCATAAATTACTCTCCATCCTCTCCCTTCGCTCCTCGCTTGCGATGACCAACCAGAAGTTCAACAGTTTTTGGGTAGCCCGGACATAACCCGCGCGGAGCTTATCAGCGACGTGGGATGGGATTGCGTCTCCTCCTGCTGCAGCGATCTGGGCCAGGAATGTTAACGATCACATCGCGGTCGCGGTCGCGCTCCCGCGCATTTCGATGATTAGCTTCGCGACGACGACGACGGCGGTGAAGGAGAAAGGTCAAACGCGGGATGTTATTTCTTTTGTCGTAATTTGGCGTAAATGATAGCCTCCTGTGGCTATCACTTTGACACAGGACGGGCTGGTGAAGTGTGCAGATGACTTGTTAATCTCTGAGCTTGGTAACTACTTAAGCAGCATGCAGGATAGTCACTGAACACTCGGGACATTTAAAAGTCCTGGCCCCAAGACGGGGTATTAGAAGATACTGAGACTATCTAGCTAACGCTGCATACTACCTAATTACTTCTTGGACGCAGGGCATCGTTAGTGTACTGAGCCTTCAAGTTCCACTCGATGTCACCAATAAGGAACCCCGTACGGTCATTACCCGTAGCAGTGGTTCTTGCCACAAACAGTCATTAACGGGTAATAAGCCATTTCCTCGTGATTAGCGTTCACCAAATGGCGGGGTTCTGTTTAGCGTCGCGAAGTCTATACCGGTCCCCACACGGGTCAAGTCTTGTCTTTGCATCTCTTGGACATGGGCGTGAACAGCCCCTAGCCCAACCATTACCCGGGTGCCTTTAAGTGTCCACCGTGACCGTTTTGTTCCGTTTATCGAGAAAGTTCGAGGCTCGAGCCCGAGTGATGATTTAATGTATCGGCCGCGATATGATTCAACCTTCCCTCCTCGAGCGACCTTCAAGGCGTGCGCCAGTACTTATCACTCGCCCGCATAAGACCCAACCCATGGTAGAGGGGGGGTGGGTACTTATCGCGATAACGCGGAACTTACGCACCGGAGTAAGGTATCGGTTCTGTCAACAGCACAACAGCTGATTCAGGTAATTTGACAAACGATAAACGATCAACGCGCACGCAACCTCGCAGTGCCTGGTGTGGTTCGAGGTGGAGAATGTAATTTCCAGAATCAAGAGCAAGTGTCACCAATGACAGCGGACCTCGCACCACGATTCTTATGGACCACAAACCACTTATCCGATGGCGCTCACCTCACGAGAGTTCCAGTGTTTGACAGATAGCCACTCATCGAAGAACGAAGGAGGCCTTGTTAGGTATCCAAACCGTTGCCCAGTGGTCTAATTGGAACCATTTGGCGTGTGTTTTGCAAAGGCGAAGTGAGTGGGCAGCACTTTTTGCGGGGGGAGGGAGCGAGGGCGAGGTGCGCGAACAATTACCCCGCAATCGCACTGGCATGCCAGATGCCGGGGATTGTAAATATCTTTCCAAGTGTCCAGAGGGTTGTCCCCGCTTGGGTTTCTCGACAGTATCGACAAGCGATCGCCCTGGCCCTGTTGGTCTGTTAGCCAACTACAGCTCTGTAGTATAGTCCAGGCCCAAGCGTTGGGCAATGTTGGTCCGAATCCTACGCACTCTTCAGTGCCCAGAGATCAGAGGCAACTCAAACTCAATCGATCGCAATCGCTTCGTGTTACAGAGAGAGAGTATATCATGCCAGCCACACTTCTGCCCCTCAGCTGTCCGTCGCCCTCTTCTGGTACTGACAGTTTGAATTGCTCTGCCAACACCTCCCGGGACACCCGGGAACGACCACGACGGCCGGGCCACGCCACTAGATGTCGCGCAACTTCCACGGAAAAAAGCGGGGAGGGGCCACGCCTCCTCAGACGCCGTCGTGGTCGCTTTAATTGATATTTTGCTGCCTCTGGTCACTCTGGCACTGCGGTCGTCGTCGTCGTCGTCGTCGTCGTCGTCGTCGTGTGTGGTCCTCGCCTACTACTCCTTGCGGAAGACGCGCGCCATCGCACACCCGGGAGGTGCGATGCTATTTATTTGGACTCGACTCTCGACTCGACTTGATCGCCCCGATGCTTGTAACGCAAACACAACACAACTTCTCGGCTACTCCGGTAGCCACCGGCCGACACTCCCGGCGATCCTCTTCACGGGATCCTCGTTCGCTCGTTCGGTCTGTTTGCTTGTATGCGCGATGGACCGTCGGACTCCTTGCCCCTTGTATTCGGTCTCGGCTCTGGGATTCCTGTTTGAAGAAGCAACAGAAGCACTAACAGGGCTAGCAGCAGCAGTAGTCCAGGAAGTACAATGTAAGCAGCGACAGGCGGCGGGATCGGTGGCTGAGAGTTCGATTGGATCGAGGATCGTGCACGTGATGGTCACTGATGGAGACTCTGCCATCAGCCGGTGTCATGTGGGTGTCCCGAGCATCGTTGGTGATCGATTTTCACTTCAACCACACTACCACAACAGTGCGAGTGTGTGGCCACCACTGTTAGGACCATCAGCCATCTTTTGATCGCGAGAAGAGTGTAGAATGGAAAAAGAAAAAAGAAAGAAATGGAACGAAGGCGTAAAACAGGCGTGAAAATTGAATCAACAGTCAACAAATGACACGGGGGTTTCAAGTCGTACGCTCCGGACGGTCGCTGTACATATTGCTGGATGCAAATATTTATGACCTAATTAGCCGGGAGCATAAGAGCGCGAGCATTAAAGCTAACAAGGCGCGCCGGAGCGGTAATTGATCAAATAAACCATTCTATATTGCACCATTGCACTGATGTAACACCCGATGCTGGTATGCGTGGGGGGATTCGATTCAATTAGTGGTTTTTTTTAAAGGGAGATTTTTTTAAAGGAATGATGCTGATTCGTGTAATAAAAATACTCTTCATGATCACTGGGAATACGATGGATATTTGGCAATATTTGTAATGCATTACTAGAAACTACAGAATTTGATTTTAAATGTTGTACAAAAAATTTAATGTTTAAGAAGTTTTTGAATTACATTGGTTCCTTTCCTGATTTAGGTCGCAGTTCAAGTTGCTCATATAGCGCAGTTTTGAACTATAATTGCAAGGAATGATGTGTCATGCTTAGTCTAATGGAAAATCTTTAAAATTATGCTTAGTTCCTCATTTTTAAATAAGGAAACCTAGTTAGTTGAAGAGGTTATCACATCGAAACTCACACTAATTGAATATTGGATAAATCCAGGACTGTATTGACGCATGATTCGTATTTAACTTTGAACAAGAGCATCCTTCGAATTTAAATTTGATGTGTGCTGGGAAATACTTTGGATTTTGTATAATTATTATCAGGCACAAATCAAATCCATCTCAACTGTCATCATTAATTTTCTTCGTACTAAACCTTTTATCGAATAGAAACTATTTTTAATGTGTATTTGAAAAAAAAACACTATTTCCAAGTGTCGTGAGGATTCCGAATTTTAGGGTAGCGATTGGTAATTGCTCTCTGTACAATCCTTCTGCAACACATACTTGAATTTAGAATGTATTCCAAATGTTTGCTTCAATGCATTAAGATAAACGTTTTTATCATAATTTCCATGAGTAATTTACTTTTTTGTGTTATGTATAAAGTTACTGGACCGCACTTCATTGTTTTATCTTCAGATAGATCTGACATCCGTGAAATTTTATTAATTTCCATAAGTCAATCAATCTTTTGCATTATTTTATTTGCAAATGAATGAATGAATCGTTATTTTACATCCCTCAGAATAAATAAACCTTTTTAAATTGATGGATAATGAATTTAAACATGGCTTTATTTGTCTATTCCAGTTGTGTTCTCCAATCAATTTTTCGTAGAGCACTTAATCCTGTTAGGTCTAATCAATTATGATCAGCATCATGATCTTTATAATAAATCAGCACTAGTGAACAATTCTTACATCTTCATGTAATAATTGTTACAATTAGTGATGCGAAATCCTCACACATTTTGTAGCAATTTGCACAAAATTTTGCACAATTTGAACAAAAGTCTTAATTAAAGAATTTTTTAATTTATCATGAATTGACATAAAAAAATGTGTTTAATAGCTGCTTCCGAACATTGTAAAATGATTTATTTTCTTAAGGATATCCCAAAGCTTTTATTCTAACAAAAGACGTTTATTGGATTAGAAAACCCCCGTCTAGGTGTTAAAAGGCAACTTTATACTAATCCATTTGAATTGATCAATTTGACACGGCCTACAAAGCCCAATATTGGCCAACATATTCCCACCGACAATTAACATATTGATTCCATTACCATTATCTCTCCACTAACCTATTACACAGACACGGCACCTGGACAATGAACAAGCGATTAGGAAAGCAGTAGAAAAAGCCACCATTTTCCCACACCTTCCCAGTGCCATACCGAGAGAAGGAGAGCGATAGAGACCCCGAAACACCCCGAGAGAGATCATATTAAAGCTAAACAGCACCCACTCCCCCCGGTACACCGCAACATTTATTCAAATGTCTTCGTTAAATCATGTCAAGCCCAATGGGTTTCTTGACGGGTGTACCGTTTAACGGTTTTACAAGCGTTTCTGCATAAACGGGGCGTCCATGGCGTTTCATGGGAACTCCCGCCACCAACCAACAACCAAACTCAAAGTTGTGAATACTTTTAACCTCATAAATGCATTTGACACCCGGTCGATAACGGTCGAAGCGGAGAGGGCAGGACCGTCATCGTCGTCGTCGTCGTCGTTCGGTTTCAACTTTGCTAATCGTCTTCCTAATCGTTTATCCATGTTGAATACACATCGCATTTTGGCAATTTATGACAGTTCGCGGCAGTTGACGAGGCCCACAACAGCCATCCGAGCCGTCCATCAACAACGCCTTTTTCCCCTTCTTTCCTTTACCCGATCAAGCGGCCGAGCGCGCGCGCTCGTGGTGATCAAATGTCATCTCATAATGCTTAAGTTTATGTGTTTATTTGTCCACTCGACTCGTGTCCAATCGATCCAAGTCGGCATCGATCCGGTTGATCGGTTTGTGACGTTCTTTCGCTTCTTTCCTCGCCACAAACACCTGTCAACTGGCACCGAAAAGAAGAAGAGGAGGAAAAAAACCAACAACACTCGGCATGCAAATCGAACCCGAACTGCGTCGACTGATCATCGAAATCTGTTTTCCCTCCTCAAAAAAAAACACTTCGCTTAATCCGTTCATCGCGAGGTTCCCACGCATCCTCCAGACGAATCCATGATTCTAAACACAACAACGACAGCAGCAGCAGGAGCAGGAGCAGCAGTAAAAAATCCGAATCTGGCATGTAGCGAGCAAAATGTTAACGGAACTAGCTTCCCGGTAGCGTCCTCCTTAAGCTTAAGCACTTTCTCCGGCTTATGAGTTACGATGCAAGGACTTTCCGCTGGCCAGCCAGCCAGCCAGCACCGAATACGTTATGCATATGCGCTACGATCCAATAGCATAAACAACAATCAAATTGGTCGTTGCCGGAATTGCCATTCGCTGCCTCGAGGACCTTGAGCAGTCATCGTCATCATCGTTATTGTCGTCGTTTTCGATTCATCCGGTTCATGTTCCTCATGGCTCAAGGGGAAAATTCGGTTCCCAATATCCGCACCAAAACATCGAAACCAATCGTAACCGCACCGCGATTTCGGCCACTTTCTCACTAATCGTATGCAAACGATTAGTCTCGAAGTCGAAGCCACCAAAATCGGAACCCGATCGGATCGACGAAGGGGAGCGGTGGTTTACTTTGCAAAAATGGCGTACCCCTGACCGGCCTTGGACGACCGCTGGACCTCCGGTAGGCAGCAATCGGATCGGCACAAGCCCGCTGATGCTACTCGCAGCATAAATCCCGTCGAGAAAATGGGCCCATAATGAACCGATGGGCTATATTTTATCGGTTTCATTTCAATCATTATGCTAATCTTTCTGTCGATAGTGATAAAGGACGCCCCTTCTCCTATACAGTACCTCGATTGTGTGCGATTTGATTGTTCCCCTCTGCCCGAAAATCAAAAGATCATCAAAACGTCAAAGTGAATTGTAGAGGCTATGTGCGGGTTTAAATTATCTTCCCTCCATTTCTAACTGTTCTTGAGTTGCCAAATTGACAAAACGGACGCACTTTTCACCCCCCAAAACAGCGCCCTAGAACACGAGCAACACCCTTTTTAGTATGACGCAACCTAATCTCAAACAGCGCCATGATCGCGATCGCGATGGCTGTCACCCAATAACCTGTTCGTTGATCCGGTTCTCAATTCGCACTCGTATGGCTTTTGTTTTTCGGCATGAAACTAATCGGCATCGCTGGTTGGATTGTTGGTTTTTCTTTTCGTTTTCTTTCCTTTTCTGCCAGAAGCTTCTCGGCGCTCGACTAGAGGGCAGGTTGTTCTTATTTTAGTCCGATGATGTAACCACACCACTCATCGTTCTCATCTCTAACAAGTTGGCGCTCTTCCTCGAAAACATGTGTCTGTGTGTCTACGTGTGTGTGCAGGTCTACTCAACGCTGGGTTTCGTTTTACAATGTTTTTACAAACCATTAAACATCAAACACAGTGGCAAGCGGTAGTCACAACAGCGCGCCATCACGCCATAACGCGCTGTCCTGGGATCAGGTGAACGAATCGCATCGTCAACGGGGAGCATGGTCAGCACTTTCGCTGACCAGTATACCTTCTCTTCTCCGTTAACGTTAAGTTGAAAAAGCCAAAACATTAGCGGAATAAAACATGAGGTGTTTTGACGAGAACACTTCTTGCGGCGCTTCCGTGCGAATGTGTTGACTAACCGAGTGAAGGCGGTCACCGGAACACACCTTATCACGGAAGCCCTTCGCGTTGAGAGCCACCTCACATTTGCAACAATCTATATGAGAATGTCGAGACTTCCTGCCACTTCATATTCTCTAAAAGAAAGGATAAATATTGCACAGAAAAGCCGTTGTGTTGATTTATCCCGAAAAAAAAACCGAAAGAAGATCCCCTTCCCCGGGTAGTTTGTCCAAACGTTGACTCTCAACAAATGCGCCACACATTGTGTACATGTCATCCTAGAAGAGAGCGAAGCGCGAGCAACGGGAAGGGGAAGTGAGTGGAAAGTGTATTTATTGTTTAATCTGGTCGCTTGCCGGCTCCATGCCACGATTGTCGTTTTGTGCTACAATCATTGGTGTGTTATGTTATGTGACGGATAGGTTTGTCCAGCACAAACAGCCAGACAAACGTTGACGACGTCATATAACGCAACCGGTCACCACCACCACCACCGCTTACCGAATAGTGCGTGTCACCAGCAACAGCAGCATCCAGAGGAGGGAATGGTGTTTTGGGTGAAACCGTCATGTCAAAGAGCTCACAGCTCTAACCAGCGGAGCAAATATCCATCTTTGCGCTTTTATGAAGTTATAACGCGAGGAGCGCACGAGCTACTAAAGCAGCGACAGCAGCAGCAGCAGCTACCGCAGCGCTTGTGCATACAAGTCTTCAACCATCAATCCGGCCAGGCCGCCAGCCAGGTGATTGAGACAGAGCTACAGAAGCTAGCACCGGTAGTAGTGGTTTCAAACAGACACGTTGGAGCCACCGGAGGGAGTCAGCATGAAAAGGAGTGAGTAATAGCAATAGCAGCTGTGAAGATCAGCAATTTTGTTCAAGTGATCGGATTGGATCGGGAATACCACGTATCGTAAGAATGGTAATTATATGATCATTGTACTTCAAGTTATATGGTGAACGCCATATAAGATGTGATCTTTGAAAACTCCCTGCAGACTCTTAACGTATTGATTGATCAAGCAGTGATTTATAGAATTCAAACTAAAATTCCAACATGCACAAAATTTGAAGATGTCGATTAAAATATGTACATCAACCATAACCATAATTTCGATTTGAAACTTTGAACACTTAATTTGCACTTATTATTAAACAACTATGTAAAACTGTTTGTTTTTAGAAAATCCGTAAAAATAAACACTTTTCATTCTTAATATGGTATCAAAACTTGAAATTCAACAAACACTCGATGGGGCTGCGTTTCTCTTAAAGAATATATTTTTTAAATTTTTGGGCAACAAAAATAGTAGATTTTTGCAGATAAATCTTTCAAAACTTGATGCCATGGACGCATTTTCAAACAAATCTTCCACAAAATACGACCAAAGACTCTAGAAAAGTTGTAGTTTAAAACTACAGTATGAAAAAAAAAGTTTATCCAGCCCTGTTTACGTTTTGGCTGTTTTCTCCAAACATTTATGTCAAAAAATAAAAAAGTAAAAGAAATCGTAGATCAATAGATTCGTTTTTTATTGTTATTTATTCTATTTTCTACTTTTTGAAAAAAAAAACCACTAGAAACAAAGATATTACAAAAATAGTCTAGTAAGGTACGAAAACCACGCCCGAAAAGTTTATCCACCATTACATGTTTATCTTGTTTAATATCTTGTTTAACATCACCTGCATCGCTAGCAATAAAAAAATCCTATCATCTTTACATCAGTTATATCACAATAGCAGATATTTCAGGTACATTTGTTCTTTCCTATCAGTTACAATTCCTTGCAATGGTTATTATTGCAAGGAATTGTAACTGCATTTGCTTTTGCATGGTTTTGCATGGAACCCATGCTAATTAAATTTACCCTGCAAAATCGACCAGATTTTTCGATTCGATTGTGATCGATGAATGTGTCAGCCATACTAAAATGTTCGTTTATAAGTATATTCAACATTATAATGCTAAATTCTATGATTCCTTTGATTCTGCAGCCTTTTAGAATGCGTATCTGAAGCTTATTTTCAGCTTGCATGAAGTACATAGAGAGTTTTCACTTCAAAATAATAATGTAATATTTTTTCTCTCCCCATTTCAACGACGCACTTGACTATCTTTTGACACCCTATCGATGGCTTTATCGCCAAAATTAATGGAGTTATGCAATCCTTTCAATGATCTGTCATCTAGTCGATCTAATCGTTACTTGAGTTCCTCATCATCATTCCAGTTTACAAATGATTATTAGTATCCCTCTGATGCCAGTAACACTTCTATCAGAACTGTCTTGGAGTAAACTGCGTTTCGAGCAATCGCGAGGAATCAAACGTACGAATCAAATACGAAGGAATCCAAGAGAGAAAAAAAAGTGCCCTTTAACCACCTATGACCCCGCAGTTGATCGACCTGCCGGCAGCGAACCTCAAATCCCAAGGTTGCTGCGCCCCGAAATACCCGGTCGTCCATTCCCCCGGATGGATCAAAACGGCATTCGGTACCGCGGGCTCCACTGACCGGACAATAGCCGGCTCAGATTACGAACGAAACTGCCTCTGTATGCATTTTCCAAAAACATTATCATGTCACCGTCAGCCCCAGTCACAGTGGTCAATGCCAGTGAGCTATATTTAACTGACAAATGATACCGGGTGCACCAACCGTCGGAATTATGAACTAGATCACATCCAGGGGGGGAAGTCATGGAAATGAGGTTCTGCGCAGTAGTTCTGTTAGTGCGCCACACCATACCACGCCAGGGAACGCTTATATCGTGGATATCGCGACACCAAATTACTGTCAATCGATATGACTTCTCATAATTTTCTCGAAGGAGGTCAACCCACCGGTCTGCGGCAATCGGCATCAGGCCACGCACCGGCTGCCTCACGTTGCCTGCCCTGCGTGGAGGGGACGAATGGAGTTTAGGGGCATGCACCCACCGAGCGAGACACTCTGGCGACAGTGACGGCGACAGCGAACCCCTCCTTCCGCGGAGACACCATCATCGCACATCGTGGATCGAGGAGTTCGGAACCTTATTCCTGCAAGCCGGTGCATTTTGCTCGGTCGGTCCAGGTCCCCGTGGGGTAATTGGATTACGTGCCGCATCCGCGTGTATGCGTGGCCGATTGGAGCTGTCCACAGCCCGCCGGGCCGCCGGGCCGCCTGGCCACCGGGCGTGTTGTGGTCCATGAAATTTTCAACGAAAGCGAAACCAACAAAAGCGAAACAATACTATATCCCCATGTACCATCCAATGGGTGCCGTGTGTGTGTATCCAGTGCACCGTTTTGTGCGTGTGGACACAGCTAGGAAGAGAGAAAGAGAGCGCCGTGAAGCGCACTGGATGGCGTTGGCGATGTTGTCGCCTTGAAACCTTGCTCCAATTAGTTGGAAAATGAAACTTAAAAAAGCAACACAAAAACCAACAGCAGCAACAACTAAAACAAAAAGGGAAAATCCAACCGTAACGGTTGTTGTTTTTTTTTGCTTTTTGCTTCGTCCAGTCCACTGGGAGGGCGTCCAATTATTGCTTGTTGTTTGCTACCGATGACGCAACGCGCGTCGTTTTGTAGTGGCTTCGAGGTAAAATTAAGGTACCTAATGGCGCCCGCACACGACTGATTTATGAATTATTGAAAAACATCTCCATCACTTGGAAGGTGCCATTTTGACGGGCCCAACTCATCAACAGTCGTGACGATCGCATTAATTGGGTGATATTAACGCCGTTTTTTTTTCCCGCGCCATCGTTCAGTGTGTTGCGATGAGTTGCTATAGCTGCTGCTGCTGCACTCTGTGCAACGCAGCAGGCCTGTCAGCAGCAGCTGACCGTCACCTTCACTTGCAGCAGGAGCAGGAGAGGTGCAACGATGACGTACTAGATCGTCCGACCGGCAATTAGATGAGTCTACGAGGTGCGGTTAAAGCACACTTACTCCACACTCGGCATACATTGTTGTTGTGTTGTGGATGTTGCCGGATTCCGATTTCCCGGTGTGGTGCCACTCACCACACATTATAGCCTTTCCCGCCGTCGCTCTTAGAACGCGATGAATAATAATTAAAGCTTCCATTAGAGGACGCCTCCTGCTGCCGCCATTGCTGAGTCACGGCACGTCGTTCGTCGTTCGACGATCGGGATGGCGTGATTTTCATCCGCCCGGCCTTCCATCACTACTAACGTTGTGGTATCGGCCAGCGACAGCGACAGCGACGACAACGACGACATTTCCTTCATGCAACCGCTTCCGAGCGTTCGAGCGCGTCTCGTGCATTTCCGACGCCCTCTCACTCCAATCGTCGTCGCACTGGGCTTCATCCGGCTAGTGCTGCTGCTGCTGCTTCCGGGCTACGGAGAGTAGAGTAGAGAAGGGGAGGGGAAGGGGGAGGTTGTGCAGTTGCATTTATTAAATTTTCCAAATAAATTATGACTGACACTTGAGACACAAGTAAACGATTCCAATTTTGAGGTGCACGGAACGAAGACAGACGGGGAGATAAAGCGTAACGTTGATAATTAAAAAGGATAACGTGTAGTTAGCTATTGGAAAGTCTTTCGCGACCCGCGAGCATGCCTCAATCTTTATTCAATTATGAAAGTGTTTGCAGTTTAATACTCATCGATGTTAAGTCGTTAAAAGATGCTAATCAATCACGAGTTCCATGATTAAGATGTTAAGAAGAAAGTTTAAAGTATTAAGGAGGAAAAGTGCAATTGAATGTTTTTGAAAGTTGTTGAAAACATGATGTACAGGATGCGCCATCTAGACAGGGCCTATTTAAATGTTAATTAGTTCCTCCATTTTTGAAGCGATTTTGACACTTAGTGAGAGATCAGACCCAAAAGTGGTGCTATTACGCTCGAAATGTTTTCAAATACAATTGAAAATGCCCCAAAAATGGGTCGCTATTCGTGTGTCGAATGAAGATATTGTATTCTGAGTAAATTGTCAATAAATGGCATTGCATGCAAAACATAAAACATGATCAATTTCCAAAACCGGCTGAGAAATGTCGGAGTTATTCAACATTTTAATAGTTTTGGTAAGAATAATTTGAATTTGTTTTTGATATCAGTGTATTTCATTCTGATTACCATCTTGAAACACCTTTCAGAAGTTCTGACCTCTCATCCAAACCTAACTCCACAAAAGTGGATAATAATAAGTTGAGTGGTAGATAAGTTGATCCGTAAGTTAATTGTGATTTAGTCTCCATCGTCTTAAAACCACTTTTAATTCACGATTCCCTCAAGCAAGGGCTGTCAATTCCGATCCTCGGGCAATTCTTACACACCATCCATACGCGGTTTATGCGATTCTTCGACTTCTCGAAGTTCGCTGCCTCCAAAACGCCTATCTCTGGCCCTTTTTGCTTTTGCTCTTTGTGAAACAATCCCTCTTCTTCTTCTCCTTCCTCCTTTCCCTTCGCCATCTCTATCTTTGATCGCTACCAAAGCCTCCACATCCACACCCAGCACGCACACCCCCATATTCCTCTCGACCCTCTCGCCGCCGCTTCGTTCGACTCGCGCCACAAAACGTGATCATCATCGCGGTGGCGGCACAATGTCTGGCATGGTGTCGCCGGCATCCGACGCAGCATGGACGACGACCCACATCGTCGCAGGGCTGCGCATGCGGTTCGAGTCACGGGGAAGCGGAGAGCAGAAGGAGGATGAGGAGGGCTTTTTTCTTCTTCTTTTTTCCTGCCTGCGTAGAACCCTCGGCTACTCGCATTTGCGCATATTTTGCGCCGCTTTGCGCTCGCCTCGTGGTTTTTGAGTCATTAGAGGGGACCAGCGTAACGCCCTCTCGCCGTTAGAACGTGACGTTGAGTTGAAAAGGTTTTCTTTTTTGTTTTGATTTTTTTTCCTATTCCATAAAAACGAATCAACGAGAAGTTGATCGCAATAATTGCGATCAGAAGGTTAGATCGTACGGAAGGCGAATGTTTGATGAATCATACCATATTCAAATGTTTTTGTGTGTTTAATAACTGTATATCAGTCTGCATTTTAGCTTATGCATCAAATACTTATCCGTGCTTGGATAAGTGACTTATAAGAACTTGAGTTTCTTATGACGTCTGCAGAGACATATAAATCCAATTCTCAATTCGACTTCTCAACTTCGACTACACCACTCTCGACCCAATCCTTATTTATCGTTCCATCTGTAACTGACTCCGCAAAAGCTAAAACAAAACAAAAAGGGAACGAATCCCGCCGGTGCCGGTTGGAGAGAAGCGATCCGGCAGATCGCTTGCAAAACAAATACCGACTTTGAGAGGGTTATTTTTGGACCCATGTCCATACCTTCCCTCCAGACCGCGTTGGACTTTCGGGGTTTTGATCTTCGCAAAAAAACTCCTCGTTATCTAGATCTCGCTCTCGGACTTCGAGTGCGATTCCAGCGGTTCGTGCCGTAACTAACAAGTGGCGATAAGCAACACAGAAAACGAGAGAAAGAGAGGCAGAGAAAAGGGTCACCAGCCGAGTGTGAACCACCATTTGGTATCAAGCCGTCTCCGTTTCGCCGCATTTCAACATTCAACCCAAGTCCTAGCGGGCGAGGAACCGGGAGAAGTCAGTTACTACCGCAGAACTACTTGGCAAAAATGTTTAAATTCTGTCCCCGCGCGCACACACACACACCCTGGAGACACCATCGACAGACACCCGGACACAGACTGTCCATTGTGTAAAAAAAAAAAAAGGTCTTCGTCGGCATCCAGCACTCCATGGGAGCCATCTCAGCGCTCAGGCTGTCTTATCGTTGTGCCGATATCGCCAAAATGACGTTTCGCACTTCAGCCCCCAACAAACACAATGAGACACGGCAGACCGACAAGTTCGAATGTCCCGAATCGCGGGGGGACCTTGAGAGCGAAGGGAAAGGTGGGACATTTTGGAAAACTTTGTTTTTGCGTCAACATCGGAGGCGGCGGCGTCGGCTTAATCCCCGTATCGGTGCCGAGGTGGAGGGTTAAGTGATGTTCCTTCTCCTTCTCAGGGGTTGATCCTACACCTCTTGACACAGTTTTTGGTAGCGACACAAATGCAATGCGATAGTTGAACTCCTGTCACCGAAAGTTATTCAGTTTTTCATTTGATTTCTAGTGTCTGGTCCCTCCCAGTGTAGCCCATTGGAAGATTTGCTGGAAGGTGGCCAAAAGTTGAAACTTAGTTGAAGGAACACGTGTATAAATTGTCTTAAGAAGTGATCCTGTTTCAAGTCAAATCAATAAAAAAAAGTAATGCCTGCTAAGATGCGACTTCTCCAAATGTTCATCAAGTAATCCATGAACACTTGGCACACACTGTGGCAACGAGTGTCCTGGCCAACTACCGTGCCCCCCCCCCCCCCCCCCCCCCCCGACACCGTGTATCGATTCTTGACTTATTTCCCAAGTCACCTTCCACTGATAGCAAAAGCTGAAAAGTGAAAAAACCAAAAACAAAACGAAGGCGTAAACATGCCGGCTGAAATAAATGACCGATCAGAAACCGAACAGTCGGGAACCGCGGGACCAACCGCGGAACAAATGGGCTCACATTAAAGTGTTCCGGTACCCGGTGCCGCCGTTCTTGACGTTGGCAGGGGGGAAGAAATCCGGCGTGCGCGCTCGCGCGGTCACGCGGTTTCGGTCGTTTGATGTGCTTTTTGCAATGCGTTTTGTCACCGCACCGCAAAGCGAGCGATCGGGTTGGAATGAATGGGAAGAGGAAGAGGAAAACCTCAAAAAGATGGCCAGCCTTCAATCCGCTCCAGTGGAAGTCACCTCTTCACGACTACGCCGACGACGACTACGACGACGACGCCACCGACGTGTGGGCTCGGGAGTCGCGTTTTCACTTTTGTGGTTCTGTTTCCCCTTTTTCCTCCACTCTTTTTCTGGATCTGTTTCTATATCTTGGGTATTTATTCACTGCATTCGTTCTACGGTTAAGTCCAACGGTCGATCGCTGATCGGTTAGGTATATATAGACTTCCTTATTCTTATCCTTAATATATTATTCGTTATAAATTAATCAACTTGCTGAAATCCGGGGACAGTGTACAAACCTGTTAATGTGGATCGTCTCTTCAGGATATAGTGTCTTGGTTGGAGAAAATGTAACGCCTTGAAAATAAACGTTATCATTTAGATCATAGCGGAAGACATTTGGCTCTAGATCCTCTAGATCTAGGACCTTGAAAAATTTGTTGCGCCTTTTATTCGACAATTGTGGACTAACTGCAACAACATATGACTACGTAGTGAAGGTATTGTCCGTCATTCCGTACCTATCAAGTAATTCCTGAGTTCTGTATCTATAGAACACCTCATCTCTAGAAGCTGTTGAACCAGAGACCATTTTAGATACTTTCTTAAGTCAAAGTAGTAGTCTGTTAACTTAATGGAAATTATCATCTGGTTCCTCAGTGTGTTCAACGATAATCGAGTATTGCAGCCAATTTTTCTTCTTAATTTTAACTTTTGGTTGTCCAGGTCGGTCATGCAAACTAAGATTTATAATAAAGAATACAAAGTCAGCACACTCTCTCAACGAGAGCATGTCCAGCTTAAACTTGTCTTAAAATTTAAGGTCTTTCGGTAACATGTTTACGTCATATTGCTGTAAAGTAGAGGAGATGTAAATAAAAGTACTTGGCCAGAAAAAAAACTCGACATCAAAGTAATCTAAAAACATTTTTTTTAATTAAAAAAGCAAAATGTAATGAATAATGCCATCAGTTCTAACGTCACATCAATTCTTGCAAAACCCTAAGACATATTACCAAAAAAAACCCTGCACTCCAAGATCTTTCGAACGTCATCCGAGTACCAAACATAGGAAGAAGCAAGTAGTTTGTACCAATCGTAGATCACCACCAGTTGGCAGCAGCTATCACCACGGACCGTTGTCACCGAATCATTCAATCAATCCTACATAGCTACATTGATTTGTTTACCGATTGATGACAAATTGTCTCCGATGACGTGCGTCAGCGGAAGCGGTCGACAAGACAAGACGAACGGACGGACGGACCAACGCACAGCACCATCCGGTAGTTGTCCAGGGGTGTTGGCCCACAAAAACCCAGGGAGTCTGTTGACACAAGGAGGAGCCTCTCTCGCAATCGCGTCGTCCCATGAAATGTGGACAAACATAAACCCGGGATCGCGGGACTGACCGTCAGGCAGCAGGTTGACCTGTCGTCTCTGTGAGTGTATGTTCGTGCGTGTGTGCGTGTATGTGTGCAGGTGCGTGCCGGACCGGGAGCCAAAGCACTTGAGCATAAATCATGGTCCCTGCGGACGGCGGATTTGTCGTTCGTTTCGTTGATCAATCAATCTCTCCACGCCACCGGACACACCGTCCATTCGTCGGTCGGTTTGGCCGGCAGTCGGTCATCTGAGAGCGATGAGCCGTTCCCACCAAGGGGTAGAGCACTAGACATCCCGGAGGTCCCGAGACCGGGAGTCGTCGTCGTCGCAGTTGGCGAAATTCTTCATTAGCATACCAACGCTGGCGTCGAGTTCCGCATCTCGCTCCAATCAATCAGCCAATCATCGGACACATTCCAAGCAAGGGGGAAGGGGACTGTTGCTTCCCCCTCGAGGGTAAACAGCATACACTGTGGTGGTGGTCACTTCCGGTCACCCCGGCCGGACGCAATCCAATGGTACGCAAAATGTCACCTCAGAGCAGATCGATCGACGGTCTCGGATTCCTGGTATCGGTTAAAGGGGTCGGGGTATCGAACCTTCCACGGGGTTGAGGAGAGATTGCGAAATTGCGATGATTCTGGTCCGCGGGAACCAACTGGGCTAGACTGTGGGGCGACGACTCGGTACCGAAGGTGTCGAAGGTGAAGGTTGCCTGTTATCATCGACCGCCCGAGACCGCACCGTTGTCGCACCATCGTAAGCCTATTAAACCGGATAGGCGATGGCCGATACTGAGTCGATTCCGCACGACGCACGACATTCCAGGGAAGGGTGATGTGGAAGTGAATGTGTTGTTATCGGTCGTGAGATAATTTCCGTTGCTATCGGGTTCGCATGGTCAAAGGTCTGATGGCGGTTCGTTCGGTGAGAACGGAGAACTTTCCTTCAACTGTATGGTGGCGGCTGTAACCGGAAATTTCATGTAGCTTTATTTACGTTTTGGAAATCAAAAGTAGAGAAAGGTGTCTGTTAAGTTATTAGGAGTAATTATCTTTTTAAATACATCCTTAATTTGGAGTGTGGTTCATTTAAGATGAAAAAGTTTTTTTTCCTTTCATAGCGCTTTTGATAAACTGTGTGGACAGATTTTTTATGGTAATGATGTACAGTGTTGGTCGATGTAATAGCATCCCTTAGTGCGTATTGGAAACTTACGTCCTGTACTCAATGGCACCTAATCATGTTCAATAATAATGATGTTAAATAGATATTTTATCGACTGCTATTATATCGACCAACCTGAGCAAGTCGGAATGAGCAACTGATGGATTTATTTTAAGATCAAAGCGATAAGCAATCGAAATTTATATCAAAAACGCGTTCTCCACATTCCAATACTCCTAAAACATCCATGAAAGTTGGATTAAATACAAATGTGCGCGAGGGCAGGACTTCTGTTTCATCGACTAATACTGTATCTCGCACAGGCCGATCCATCGTCATCCATGGTCATGTTAATAAAACTTCATAAACACGTAGACACATGTCAGCAGTTGTAGCGTAGGTCAGATGCTAAAGATCAGCCATAAATCGTCATAAAATTATTTGTGCAAAGCAGGACTAAACAAGTCGACAAGTGCTCATGAGGAATGACTCACATAGAATCACAAGGTGGAAAAATATTGTGTTGAAAGCGTTTCAAAACCATTCAAATCGTGACCAAACTGGCACTAACGGACAAGAATGTTCTACAGTTTATTACCAGGTTTAAGGTCCCACAATAATGTAAATGAGCTGCTTTTGTCCAGTCACACGTTACAATAAGATCTTTACTCTCAACAACCGGGACGTTTGAAATTAGCGATTGACCAGAAAAGACCAGAATGAGTCATACGAAGGGGTGTTATTTCCGAACAGAACATTCAATACGTGTCCGTAATGATTGGTCAGAAACTGCGGAACCTTCGTTGAGATGGTTTTATGCATGTATCGTATAGTTCGAATCAGACACTAAACGATTCCCATCTTTTCCGCGTTTTAAAATATCGTTAACGATAAGAAACAGGAATCCAAAAGAGTTTCTGGAACTGGAAGAGAATAAGAGAAGAAACAACAGTTTGAGAAAGAGATAACTCTTTCCATATTAATTACCATGAAATAAACAGCAAACATGTTCATATTTGATGCAAATCGGACTATTGGAAGTATCATAAAGTTTGAAATAGAAAAAAAATGGTAAAAAAAGAAATAATCATGGGATCGATCTCCTCTGAACCAATGGATCAAATTTAGGATAGTTGTGTTGCTTGTTATGCCTTAACGAATAACGTTAAATTACAAATTACTTATTTATGAAAAAAACCTTATGGACCAGCAGATTCAAGTGGATATTGTAGATTAAAAATGAAAACGACTATTACTAAACGCCTAGTCTACAAATCAGCTGCAAAAAAGATCCATAACCATAAATAATTTAACATTGCTTATCTTGATTTAGTGTAGGCTATACATAATTATAAAATAGTAAACAATCGTAAAGAATTTGAAAGAATAACGAGCAAAAGATGGCACCAAATTGAATGAGAAAAAACGATCCCAGGAATCAGAAGGTCGTTGAGCAATAAAGAATAATATTTAATTTTGTATTCAAATATAAACGGATATGGATGCTTAAGTTCAGAAAACAAATGGGATCCTGAACCCTCCCAGCGTTATGTATGGCGCACACCAAACACCATGAATCATCACCGACGACCGACCAAACGACCGACGACGACGACGACGACGACGACGATCGACTCGCTTGTTTGACTTTCCAAGATCTATCCGCCTCCACCTTCACCCACCATCAAGGCCCGGATGTCACATTTTACTCCACCAAATCCTCAGCGCCGGAACTAATCCCTAATTTGTTTTACGACGATTCTTTCATTTTCTTCCCATTCGCTCGCGGCTCGGTTTCCCTTTTCCACTCGAGACAGCAACAGCACCAGCATCAATTTTCACGCCGCCAAGAAACTGGAACGAACCCCGAATTGCCGAAATTGATGCTTTCCAAATGTCGTCCGTCGGTGGGTCGGCCAACCGGCTGTGGCTTCGCTTCGCACAGATATAGATCCTTTTCCGAGTGTTGCACCTAAATCAGGAGCTTATGTGGCGCATCCACGGTTCCCCCGGATGCGAACCCTCGACATGGTTCGGAATGAAAAGGATGTCTTCTCCTCGTTCACACCCTCGTCCCTGTCGTGCTGCGTCAGGAAAGTCAGTGCCAATCGCAATCCCAAACCACACACACACGAAAAGCGTCACGCCGGACTCAAAGGATCACTGGTCTGCTGGTCGGTCTGTGGCCGGTATCATCTTACATATACATCGCGCGCTCGCTCGCTTGCTACAGACCTCGCTAGACATCGTGACGCTCCGACGATGTGATGCAACTGCGTAACGAGACACCAAAGATGGCGTCGACGGCATCCACGGTTACGGCGTCCGTCGACTTCTATCGCCAGCTCGAGCTGGCTCGAGATGTGGGCCCGAATTTGGGCCGTTAAAATCACTTCAAGATGTGTGTGTGTGTGTGTGTGTGCGTCCCCTGGTCAGTCACACGTCGTAAAAGGGAAAGAGATCTGATGGTGAAGAGGAAGAGCAGTCCAGAAGAAGGCCCAAAGGGATGGCCCAGCGGAAAACAGAAAATGGAATCACTGTTATGCCCAACTGCGGACAGAGGGCAATCAATTAAAAACGGCCAGCCTGCCCAAAAACCAAGAGAAAGCGACAGGAATGACAGGAGGAAGGATGGTGTGTCCGCCGCGGCCGCCGCGAGTGCCAGCGAGCGAGAGATGAAAAGGGAAAAGGGACGTCGAGAACGTCGAGAACCTAACCTAAATGTGTAACATTAAACCTTCCAGAGTCTCTACAGAGAGACACACTCTCTTTCTCTCTCTCTCGTTCGCCCTCTTTCGTTCTTTCTATCTGTCTCTGTCCCCTCCAACCTCCTACACAATGAGGTCTGTAGACACAACAGGGCTTACGGTTCTTTGGACCACTCCACCTTCCTCTCTTCCCTTCCTCTGTTCCTCGTTTCCAACCGTCCCGGCATCCTTCTGCCTGCTGCAGGCGTTGATAGAGACGGGACGATCGGTCCCGGTTTGCTTGGATTCGAAAAGGCACCCCGTCACCGCACCACACCACACCCGGTCTGCCGGTTCCAATGCCTCTGCAGACGTCGAAAGTCGAATGGAAAGCGACCCGAGCTGCCGCCAACAAGTCTGTCCGGTCTGTCGGTCCGGGGCGAGAGACCATACACGGGGCCCAAGCGAACGGGCCTCAACGTCTCTCTGCCACCGTCTTCGCTGCTGCCGCTGGTGCCTGTTATTCCTGTTGCTTATGCGTTCTCTTGGGCTACTGCGTCGTCGTTGGCGTCGTGGTCGCGGCAGACAGGAAGGCACCGCATCGTCTCCGTCGATCAGTGATCGGCTCGCGGGGTCTTCCAGGAAGGGTGTGTGCCGCAGGTGACGAGGAAGACCCGCCGTGCGTGGGGTTCAAGTGTTTCTTCGTGTTGTACTTGCTTGCCACACACACACACGCGAGCGCGCAGAAACTGGACGGGCTTTTGCCTTGGCCACCGAAAAGCCAAATCTCAAAAGCATCGAGTTTTTCCGGTACTCGGTCTGCTGGGCCACATATTGGCGATCGTCTTGGTGAAGGTTAAACATTTGGAGACGGCGGCCATCATGCCAAGGAAAGCGAAAAATACCGCAGACGAGAGCGGACTTCTGATGATGCTCCAAAGGCAGATCAACCACGATCAAATGCAAGCAGCGCAAATAAAGTTCTCTAAAGCGCGAAACTCGACACTCTGGTCAAGATAGTATAGTGAGGAGAATATTTGGTTTTAAAACATCAAAATGCTCCAATGGTTTGGACTGATTTTAAAATTTAGCAAATTTCAATCAATATTTACATTTTCTGAATACATTTATTGATAGATCTCACTCTTAACAAATGAGGTTTGATTCTAATTTTTGTGTTAGGAATTTTATCCTGAAGTGCGAACATGTTTTAAACATAACTGAGAAATTATTTGTAGTGTTTGAACTCGAAAGCGGACAGGATAGTAACTTCATTGATTGGCAGTTTTTGATTTTTTATATTCAAAGACTAACAAAAAAACGCAAACAAAAAAAGAAAGATGTTGCTTGAAAATCTGACCACGTAACTGCCCTAAATAAAATATCATCAATCAGTTCACGGAGTCTGAATCTGAACTACTTTCTGTAAAATGAAACTACGGAAAACTCAAACTGTACATACGTCAGCAAATAAAAAGCAGCCAAGGCATGTATTTATACGGTGCTGGCGGGAAACAAGCAAGCATAAAATGTGAAAATTACGAACAACTTCAACTAATATTTTAGTAAAATAGTGCATAAATTGATCCCTTTTAAGAAACAAACGATTAACTGATCATCTAACAACCATTTTATTAACAGTGTGACCAACAAACATTTTATTAACAGTGTGAATATAAACTCTCTACTCTTGAATATGAATACGATGAGTTTTGTTTATTGGAACATTTAAAAACGTGTTCAACAAAGAGTCAGAAACGGTGTAAGCCAAATATGCTGTTTCATCCAAAACATCCACATTGTCAAATAAATTCATTGCTATAAGAACTT
This sequence comes from Anopheles darlingi, assembly GCF_943734745.1. Taxonomy (NCBI): domain Eukaryota; kingdom Metazoa; phylum Arthropoda; class Insecta; order Diptera; family Culicidae; genus Anopheles; species Anopheles darlingi. Next base: position 26,766,536 of record NC_064875.1, on the reverse strand, counting down.
ATAGAGAAAATTAAGTAAGTAAGTATTAAAATACTAGAAAAAGTCTTGAGTATAACTTGTAAAAGTTTGGCTAAACGATTCTTCATGAATGTCAACTACAAATTAAGCTTTAAACATTATAACTATCCTAGTCTACTGTGAAATAAATAAAGTGACTAAAAACCTGATTTGAATTTCTCTGAGAAACAAGCTAAGGATATTACTTTCCCATTGCTTTGCACTCTCTATGTATTTGTCAGCCAACTCTGGTGTTGCAACTCTCGGCATATCGCTCGAGTGCTGCTGCACATTGTGTCACATTGTTGGAACATTCCCGTTCACCTTGTTTGGTTAAATTTGTTGAAACCCCTCCCACCATACCTCCCACGTAATCCGTACGTAGGTAAACGCCGCGACGCCTCTAAACACCTCGACGTTGCCCCTACGAACCAGAGCCACCAGAGCTCCCCGGGGGCTTACTGTTTGCCGGTATATCCATCATCAGCTCATTAGTTGGCCGATGATTTCGATCATCACTCCACTACCACTACTAGCACGATGATGTGGTATTTAAAGAACCTCCTTGTGGGATTCCGAGAGGAATTTGACTCATAAATACCCCAAAAAACACTCGGTTTGTCCAACATATGGTGTTTAGCAAAGACGTTATGTCTCGGTTTCAAAAACAAAAGCGTGCAGTATGTCAAATAACATTTTTTCGGTCTCTCTCTCACAAGCGCACGCTGCTACTGGGTATTGATGTATTCATGAGCTGCAAAACGACGAAAGTCATATTATGGGACGCCTGACCAACTAATATCAGCAACATTGTGCGTCGGCCTCGAAACCGGCCCCTGCGTCTGGAGCATCATCCTCTGCGTCGAGCTTCTGTGTCGCTTTTTCGATTGCTGGCCTATGTGCTCATTCCATTGGGATGGCTTCCCCGGGATCCGCCTTTTTGCCAACGATCCATTTCTGGGCCGCGAGCGTGCTATGTGCCGATGTATCGAGGATACTGCAATTCAGCATAAAAGGAAGTTTCGCTTCTCTCACTCGCGCTTCCCTCAACCTCGTGGGGGGATGCTGCTTCACGGAGAAGCGAAGGAGTGTTTGTGCGAGCGCGAGCAAGATCGCCTTCCGCCAGCGGCACCACACAGTCTGGCCCTGACCGTTCCCTCTGCCTGCTCTGTCAGCGATAACGACATTAGGTTCGCCACCACTGGCACTGCCGCCACGGATCGCGATCGATGTTGCAACCGGAGACGTTCTTGCTGTGGTGCAGCACGCAGCAGCAGCCGCCCAAATGCAACCATATCGCCGCCAGGGCCTGTGCGCTTTGACTGTCCCGCGGAGCGCATGCCGGGCTGCCGGGCTGCCACTTACGCAAACAGAACCAAATGCACACCAACTGCTGCCTGCCCTCTATGCTTCGTAAAACAACAAATCCTCCTCCTCCTCGCTCGCTGCTTCCTCTCTCTCTCTCTCTCTCTGCCTCCTTCTCCAGCGTGCTCTCTCCGCAGCCTTCCTCGGGCACACAATATCACGCGAAGATCGCGGGTGCGAGCACGGTGGTGAGCACGAGGCATCAGTATGTGCCCCCGGGTAAGAAGCATGGGAAGAAGAAGAACGACGACGACGCAACGAAGGGGGAGGGGGCCCTCGACGTTCCGGGCAGACAGTATGACGCCAAGCAGTCTCGCATTCGCGCCCCATCGCCCTCGCTCACTCGCCAGCAACGAGCGGACGACGCGTGTTTGCCTTTTCCGAATGATCATCGTACCACCGTCCCTGGCCGGCTGGCAATAGGGTACTCGCCCCCCCCTTTTACGCCTCCATACCTCCATCATCCGCCTGCTGGCGGGGGCCGACCGAGCGGCGGACACACCACCAGCGCCCCATCCGGTCGCATTAGTATTGGCCTTTGCGCCTCGCCCGTTCTCCCTTCCTTGTTCCTTGCACTCCTAATCCAGCCGGAGGGGGGCCTGCGTAGAATGATAAGTCTCGAGGGGGAAGCGCGCCTCCGATATGTAAATAGTGATAGCCGCATAGGGGTTGCCTTATTTGAAGGGGAGAAAAGAGTTTTTAATGTTACAGAACGTTTTGAAACCTTTGCTTCAACTCACCGGTAGAACCAACGCCTATAGCGATCAAAGTGATCTGTGAGTTTTGCGCTTCACTGACAGATCATCTCATCAGTAGCTGCTCACTAGCGAGTCCGGAGCAAATTAAGTATTCATCATGAATGAATAATCGCAAAAGGGGTTTTGATTTAATTCGTTTTACGCTTATTTTTCATCCAGATGGAATGCTGACCCATCGGTCGCTGCCTTCCGCTGCCAGTGTGTCCGATCCGACGTCGTCGATCGGTCTTTGTCACGCGCATTGTTTGAGATTCATCCCGGCGCAACGCACCGAGTAGATACGGATACAAACAACTTATCAAGCACCAAGGGGCCCGATGCCTGGATGGTGCGGCCACCATTTGTGGCGGCCGAGAGCCGCGTAAAGCCCGAGTGTGGGGCCGCCGTTGTGTTACTGTTGTGATCATTATTATTGCTGTTATTATTACTGCTGTTTGCCGCTCTGTTCGCGTGTCGAGTGGAGCTGGGGGAGAGGAGCAGGTGGTGGTGGTGGCAATCCAGCAAATCGTACCCGCGGGGCATCGAGTGTTGTGTCGAGAGGCGGCTGGCAGCAGCGGCAGCAGCAGTAGTGGTTGGTGGCCACGCAGTTGGCCACGAAACCAACCAACGCGACAACAACGAGCAATGTCCAAAAGCGAATGGGAAGGGGGAGGGTGGGGAGCGGCATCTGGGGCCGGCAGCTGGGGAGCTGATCCTACACGACACACGTGCACACGAAGCCATTGGGTCCGATGAAATCATCCTCAGCCATCCAGTCGCCTCGTTGTGCTGCTCCATGATCGATGGAGAACCAACACACACACACACACACACACCGCGTCTAACAACACAGCGGATGAGATGGGTTGGGTGGAGGAGAGTCACCATATGCTTCGGTCGTGGGGTTTCGATAAATCGAATTGAATTGGACACAAAGCGAATGTGGGATGTACATACGGCATCGCTTAGCTCGGTCCCGTTTGTTACCAGCTCCCACTCCACCAACCAACCAACCAACTCCATGGCCTCCTCTTCTATTCCAGTCGAAGACCTTTGACATCGCGTTATGGCGTGGTGCCGGATGACCGGCGAATGGTGGATTCAGAATTTATAGTTTTGTTATGACGTACCACCGCTTAATGATGTGCGGTCATTGAGAAGAAGGCAACAGCAGAACGGCAATCTCTGCTGCTCTGCGAATCGTACGAATGTGGCCATCACCACCAGCGAGAACAGCACCACTATCATGAACCCAGCATGGCAACCCCATTCATCGGCAGCATGGCCATGGGCCCCAGGCATTAGCATGTGCGCGAGGCAGAGTACCATAAACCGACAAAAATTATTAGCAGATTTGTGACCAAACGTGGCAGTTGAGATTGTAGAACTGCTTCGATCCATTCTGCTTTTATGGGTTTTTATCTTCTGCTTCATCCGAAACGGATTCCATCGATCTAGCGCTGTCTCTTATGCGTCTTATAGGATGGAACTAATGCTTTACTATTCGCCGGAATCGGTTTATGATGCCGCTGAAAGTCATTCTTGGAATCTGCTTTGTGTACAACATTAGAACAGTTAACTCGCTGTGACCGCGAATTGATTGAAATAACGGACAAAAGATCCATTTTCTATCCATGTTTGTCAATTTTCAAATCATTTCTCCTGATAAGCCAAAAAAGCATTATTCCCAATGTGATACGCTTCAACGGCTAAACGTGTGCATGGTCTACGCTGTAATTGTTGCCATAATTTGAAACCAAATGTCCCGCAAACAATGCCGTTCACCATCAAACAAACAACTCCTTAGTCTATAGCCACATCAGGCCTGCCACAACGTGGTTTCGACAAAGAGAATCACGTTTGCTGATAACGTCTCACGCATCGGTAGCGTTCGTTACTAACGAATCGTTAGTGTGTACGATCCGTGTATCACACACAAACATGGTGGTGGGTTAAGCGCTGCGTGTGGCACTGACGAGATGAGGCGTCGCCTGCTCTTTTTTGTTACGCGCCAGGTCGCGGAATACCGAACTAGTACTGGTACTGGCCAAACAAAGGCTACCACATCAACGACCACGACGTTGGCCCCACACAGCGACGACTACGACGACAACGACGACGACGACGACGTCGTCTTATCACACGACAAAGCATCCTAAACAACGAGCCAACCAACCAAGCCACGAGATCGGCTCCACTAAGGCTGAGGGACACGCTAGGGGTCGCACCATTTGACTGATAAGAAGAAGGTTTGGCTCACGTTCATCCGTCTCTCCTCGCTCGATGGGAAGCACCTCAACCGTACCACTCAGTCAGACAGACAGACAGACAGTCAGACAGGGTAACCGTCCATACCGGCTGCTTGAAACCCGGGCACCCTCCTTACCGGGTACCGCAAACACCGAAGATCAACACAACACATTCGACACCGCTGGGGCCAAACAAAACAATGCGCGTCTAGGCGCCGCCTTTGATGATGGTGGACATTTAAAGGGGAGGTGGCGGGGAAGGAGCAATAGGAGGGGTTGTGCGCTCTGACATTTGATTATCGAATGCGCCGAACTGTCAAAGCAAGCACCCGGATCCGCTTGGGCCGCCGGGCACGCCGGGCCATTCATCTCTCGAAGAGCCCTCCATCGAAAGGCGGCAGATATTTGAAGGTTAGGAGGGTTTGACTGTTTTGCCTGTTGCCGAGGTTACCGAGGGCCGCCCGGATGGTGTAGGTCATGTTTTCATTGGAATTTAGCCTCGACGACTACTGCCAGGCGTGATCTCACGTAATCAGGCATCCGGACAAATAAACGCCACAGAATCCATCTACTAATGGCGGCGATCGACGTGGGGATTTGTCACTTTACTAGAGCGCGACGCAAAGACTGGAACCAGCATCTAAAGTGCCAGCATCGCGATCATCTAAAGGAAGAATCACTCAGACTCAGACTGACCACCTGCCTGCCTGCCGGAATGGCGCGGACCTTTCCCCATACCTGGGCCAGCCCAGAGAGAAAAAAAAAACAAACCGCTTCGGTCAGCACCAGCAAGTCAAACAAGCAGATGCGAAAAGATCCAATTATTGCATAAACATAAGCAGCCACTTCCGTTCAGCGTGTGCTCGATAATTGGCCCCAGTCGATAGCCACTGGATGGATGATGGCAAAGGAGGAGGAAAGAAGAGAGAGAGAGAGAGAGAGAAGAAAAACAATAGCCAAAAACCAAACAGAGAGCATTTGCTCAATTGTGGCCGTGGTGTGTGCGCCTAATCGATTTGCATGAGGATTTTGTTTGGTCTTTCATTTGGTCTGCTGAGTTGCCCCTCTTCCTCTCTCCCTCTCTCTATCTCTCCTGCCCCTTCTGCCTAGCATAACCAATACTGCTAACTGGTTCTTTTCTTCGGTTTCCTGTGACGACTTCCTCTTTTCACAAGCGCCTCGCCGCACCTCCCCCTTAATGCAAATCTGTTTTATTTACATTTAGGAGGTCTTACTCACTCACTCACTGCTTCCCCTAGGCCGCGATGCGGCCAGTAAACGACCCGGGAGATCCAGTGTCGCTCCCGGGGGAATGTAAATTTTTCTGTTTATCAATTTATGAAACTGCATAAACGCGCAGCTTGTGTCCTGCTGAGAAGCAGAATTGCAGAACCAGAAGTTTGATGAGCCGTTTACAGGCTCAGGGTAATGTTTATGGTAGTGAAATTATCGCAGTTATTGCATAAAGTGTGATAATGTGGCGTTAGCGTACATTCACTAAATTTACAGTGCATCTCCTTGATGTAATGCTATGCTCGATTTACATAATCGAATATGACATTTTTTTAAGTAAAACCTGTTGGCTGTGCCAAACATTTATTAGCTTATTGTTTATTTAAACCATCGGCTGAAAATTATCAACTCATTAAATATGTCTCAGCTTCATCTGAATATTATCTGCATATTTTATTATGCATATTATACTTATTTATTTACTTTCTCCATATTCCTGAACTTTAGTCCATTTCTGCTCTCATTTTTTTCTACTCCTGTTTAGCTTATGTTGATCATCTTTCGCTGAATTAGCGCTCTTATTTTTGTATTTATGAGTTTCTCTAGCTTTTTTGTTATATTTTCTATTTTACTATCTCTTTCTGACATTCTGTTACTGTCTTTTCGGAGTTTTAAGTTTCATTTAATCGTCCTATTTTATGTGTTGATATCATTCGCCAATTTTCCCGCTCTATGATAAGCGAACTAGACTACTCGTAAAGGATAGCGTTGCTTGCTCAGCAACTCCCAAAACCACCCAAGTTCTATCAGCCAACACCTGAAAGCAAGTTCTCCAACACCACCACCACAATCACTCCGCTAGAAGCGCTCATTTCCAATCCGATGATTAATTCCTTGTTTTTGGCCGTGGGAAACACACCCCGTCAACCTGTTTTATACCTCCCCTTTGCCTTGTGCACCTGCGACCTCCCAGAGACTCCCTTTCTCCCTGAACAGGTTCCCCACATCCCGCCGGGGTCCCGCGGGTGAAACGACACCCCAAGAGGACAATTCTTTATGACATTATATACTTTCGAAAGCCTTTTTTTTTGTTGCTGTCTTTGGCTGCTTTACTGCTGCTTTACCAACCCCACCAGCAATATATTTGTTTGTGGTCACTTCCGAACACGGGACGGTACGATGCACCCCATCTTCCTGCCCTTCCCAACCCCCGCAAACACGGCCCAGGAGTGCTGCTCCACCCGAATGACCACACACACAACACAACAGGGATCGTCTTCTATTGGAATGGAATGATTTTTTTCTTCCTTCCATTCTTTCATGTTTTCTTGTCTTGCCAAGAGCGGATCTCAAGACGCTGGTAAAGGGGTAAAAAGCTCTCCGAAGCTCTCAATAGAAGACAACAACAGCGGTTAGCGACCGGTTAGCGAGATGAGCGAAAAGAGGGAATGGAGAAACATTAGCTTAACAACGGCTTCAGCAGCACCTGAAGCGTCATCGTTATGAAGCCGCTCGCGATGGTCCGGCGCTGCGGCACCGCCGCCGCCATCGCGGACAACAATAACTGGACACAACCGGCAAAAACACTCGAAAACAGAGCCATTTATGCAAAAAAAAAACCGACGCCGAAGAAGACGAAGAAAAAGAACACGAAAACCCCTAGCCAACACAAAACACACAAACAGCAAACAGCAGACGCCCTGGGCCTTACGGCCATACGCCATTCACAAATGTGCGCACCTTAGTAGGCACTGGGTAGGAATGCTCCTTTTAGTGATGAATGAAATATGATACTTGAAATCCAGGGAGGGGAAGGCAGGCCTCCCAGGGTTTTGCGCCACAACCTGTGACTTTGCTGTGGCTCTGCTGCTGGCGCTGCTGGTCACTGTGCCACTCGTAGTGCGCCCGAAGACACTTATTTGAATTTCTTCTTACTATATATTGTTTCTTACATCTACGGACCCCCCGGATCACTTGTGTTTGTGACTGCATTCTATTGCGGAGCTCGAAATCAATCACGTCTTCGACGATTTCGACTTCGAGGATGTATGAACTGTCCAATTGATTCTTTCTCTATCGAAGCCCAACCGGAGGGACCCCAAAAGGAGTCTCCAATAAGTACGGGCTCACACTCGGCGTTCGTGCCTGGCTGGCCGGAACGCGTGCGTCATGCGAACATCCACTTGACATTTACAATTTAAAATTTATGCTCGAGTGGATGACGGAACGCTTCTACCACGCCACGCCACGGCACCGACGCGGTGTGAGACGCCATCGGTCGCTCTGCCTCTGGGCAGGAAATTTGAGACCAACCGAAGCATCGTTATAGGTGCCGTGCTTAGAGGTAGTCAGCGGTCTCTGAGTCAAGGAAATGGACGGAAGGAAGTTCTGCGATCACTGCACTCTGGTCGATAACTGCTGATTGACCTCCCCATCAGGTGTATGTGTACCAGATGCGTCACAATTTGGTACGTGGCTTTGAGGTGAGAAAGACATTCCTATAGGAGGAACCTTGAAAGCGAAGAAGGATATGAGACGTCAACAGGTCAGGTGATACTGGTGTCCTTGAGGGGCGTGGGAACTCGAGACTACTGTGTCCAAAAGTTCAGATTACATTTACATATATTTTGAAAATTCTTTAATTTATTAATTCAAATTAATTTCATTGCCGTCAAAGTAATAAAATTCAATATAATTTTCAATACCCGTGCAATCCACAACACCACGACAATAGAAGAAAAGATTCACCATGACCTTGTCTTTTTTAGCAACTTTAGTCCGATTTTTTGCGGTTTCTGCTCCCCTTTTGGCACGTTATTCCTCCGATTGATCGGTTGTTTCGGGATCGTAACCGTAATAAAAGCAAAAAACTAAAAAATCTCATTTAGCAGCTCACGAAATTAGTTGCTTTAGTTTTTAGTAGCACACGATGCACTAAACACTAAAGAATATCTTTTTGTATAGCTTGTCATGGACGTCAGTGACAAAACTGTCAATAAAGAAATTCGTTAATTCGGGCAATTTGAATTCCAATACACATTATTTTTCGGACACAGTAGTCTGCTGCTTAAAACATACAATTCACTCATTTTTTGTTCCTGCAATCCCTTTCATAAAACCAATCATCGGGATCATTATCGATGAGCGATGGCTTCATCTAGCACCTCATTCCGGCATCACACGATCACAATTGCCTAATCCAATTGCCCCGGTCCGGAACACCGTACTCCGTACCGTGGTCTTTGCCAGCAGCATGTAACGCGAGCAAACAAGCCTCTCGAAGACACATCAGAGTAAAAGGCGCCGCACGAGACGCGCTGCGACCATCAACAGCCGACAGTCCGATGGGGATTAGTTGTGGGGACAGCGCACACACACACACTCACTTGAAACTCCCTCGAGTGTGTGGGCGTTCCGTTTGTTGATAAATGCCTTACCGCCTCATCCGCGCACTCGGCTCGGCTTACGGATGCCTAATGAAACATCTTAAATCCAGCCAGCAAGCAAGCAAACAAGTGCGTTTCAGGCAATCAGCACACTCAAGTGGCTCCTGCCACTAATCGTCTGCCACTTACTTCCGCCGCTCGAAGCTGTAATTTAGATTTGTCCCGGGGAGCGTTAGGTTTTGGAAACTACACTTGTCGCGGCTCAAATACATCGAACGATTGATCAGGAGCATTGGATTGGTATTAACGATTCAGTGTGACAATGTTTAAAAGCAACTCAAGCTATAACACAATTAACTTGTCACTTCACAATGGGAGAAGCAGTGGCTATGAAGTCGTGTATATAGAATAATTAATAGTAGATTAAAACGAATCCAAGTTGTCAAACTGCAATGATATGTAAAAATATAACAAAACAGCTGAATGAATTATCTAGGATTTGTCAAAAAAATGTTAGTAAAACAATCTGAAAAAAGGACTTCAAAGATTATACTACAATAGATGCTTGAATTGCATATTACAAGATCATAATATGCTGTTTAAATGCTTTTTTTATTAAAAGAAACGCCAAAAAATCGTTTCTCTAAAGAAAAGGATTTTTGCACATTATATTTCTTTGAGCCGCAGCATAATTGAAAAGACAATATTGGTTCATGCTTTGCTACCATATGTATTGTTCAAGTTCAAATCTCTTTAATTTCACCTCCTTCTTACTGTATCTTTTTCATATAATTAGTAAAATTTTCTTTCCTTTCTTTTCTCGCTTTTTAACGAACTAATCGTAGAGAATCGCACAACATTTTCTTGTTGAAAAACATTGAATTGCCTCCATTATTCATTACTTCTTTTCTTTATCTCCTTTATTTCATAACCACCAACGTAAAAAATCAAGTATTATTTGATTCGAACAGCTATACTATTTTTAAAATGCCTTTAATAATACAATAATAATACTAAAAGAGCAAAAGGTTAAGATCTAATAAACGATTTCATTCTCATTGTCCAATGCTAAAACTAGGCTCACCTTTATGAATCAAACTAAACCGTTCCATGTTCCAAACCTTCCAATAAACACTGACCTCTGCGACCGAGTGTAGCGCCATCGGGATGACCACGGCACTCGTTAGGAATACATTATTGCTTATACCGCCTGATAAGCCACGTACCGTGCGATGTCACACAAAGATTGAAAACAAAATTTGAATATTTCTAATGTATACCGCTCGCTGCTCGCCTCTTCCCAAAGTCCCAAAAACCAATCGCCATCGATTGAAGATGCGCTCGCCAGTCTCAACAACTGACCGGCAACCGTCCGGTCTACGTATCAGATAGTTCAAAGACACTGGCCCGCAACGGCGACGAAGCGTCCCCCCGTGAGTCACCCGTGTGCACACACAGGTAACATGAGATCATGCGAGATCGGTATCGACCCTGGGATCGCTCTCACATCCCGCGCGCGATCGCACACCGCCCCTACCAAGCGGTAGGAGGATCGGTCCGACATTTTATTGACATCCTCCAAATTGGTTGATTAAATGAGCGGAGACGAACCGCTCAAGAAGCAACGCGGTACCCGGGGCCCGGCCTTTTCGCCATTTGTTTGCCTTCGTATTGTTTTGTCCGCTGGACGACGAGGACGAGGACGAGGACGAAAAGCCTTTGACTTTGTTTTCCATAATCAATTTGGCTGTTTTTTAGATCCTGCGACTTCGGCTGCCCCCGTGTCAGGCCCTGATGGTGGCGGGCCACTAAATAAACATATCGTTTTATGATCCTGCAAATCGCATCCATTCGCGATCCGCGAACCGATTCGTTTCATGCCAAGTCCATGCACGATCTCGTCGTCGTCGCCGGCGGATCATCTTGGGACGTTGTGTGCAACAAGGAAGCGCTTTCTTGTGTCTTTTGCGTGGCTGCTGTTTCTGCTGCTGGACTTTGTCGGCAAATGAGGGGGGGTGGGATAGTAGCTATTATTATAGAGAGGCTGGGGGTGGCGATTTTCGCTACCGGTGGTCAATTATGGACTCATCATCAGTTAAGGCATAACATGCAAATTTTTTGGTGGTGCCCCTTTTGGAGAAGGAGGAGGTCAAAGCAACTGATTTGACTAGCTATAGCGATATTGTCTTGCAAATTGGTGGAAATGCAAATTACCGCCATGGCAGCTGCAGCTCCTCTTTTGGGATTAAAATCAAGTTTTGACTCCCAAGTCAGCGAGCTGCTGACGAATACGGAAGTCGGAGTCACCGAGAGTAGAGGTTAAGTTGTTGAGGTAGTGTTAACTGACCTGACGAATAGATCCAAAGGTCTAACATTCGTATCACCTAGCAAGATGATGTTTTGTCTGAGTAAATCGAACTGGAACACTGTGGGAACTACATGGTGGTATATACCTCGCAGAACACGTGAGTATGTTACATGCAGGTGGTTAGTACTTAAGGAGCTCTCCATCCCGCGAGAATTATAATGATCATTCCCCCGAGGGAGGTTTCCCCTCACTTCCACGCACACGCGCGCGCGCGCGCTAAGTGCTCCGGACAACAGCAGGGTACAAATTACTCAAATGGAATCACACAAATCATTGGCCCAGCATATCTATCTGACACCCCGCGACACCGCTGGTACAGTTAATGCACTGCACATTCCATTAGAACCCACTGCTGGAACCCCGTGTATAGCCCGGCTGTCCGGCAGTACCTAGCGTAGTTACCCTGCGCCTACTTAACCATTACGTCAAACACCTCACCAAGAATTCCGATGCCCGTATCGTATGAGCGGAACCACGGAACATTGCACCCGCGAAATTCCTGGAAAGCCCAAAATGTTACGTCCCACCCGTCACCACAAAAGAGGTCATTTTTTTCTTCTTTTTTCTCCGGTTTTCATTGTCGCGGGCGCAGCGGGGATCAAACGCGTCGCACGTTGGTTGCAAATAGCAATTGGTGCTGCTACTGCGGCAACAAGCCATGTTGCATAAGCCGCGTACGGCGTCGATCGCGAGTCGAAGCCCAGAACGTCTGGAGTGGCGCATTATTTGCAGCATAGTCACGTGGTCATGGAACTATAATGCAATGCGCCCAACGACAGCGACACGTCCGTCCGTCCGTCCGTTACCGTTGAGGGTGCGGTTGCAACGCCGTCGAGATGCAAATAAAGACACTCGACAACCACTACCAGCAACACCAGCTGTCGAGTGCCAACAACCTGCCAGACCAATTTGGGGACCCCTAGACGAAGGAGCGAGGATCCCTAGACGAAGAGGCGAAGTCAGCGAAGCGAATGTCGACTGGAGCAGGTTTAAGGCGGTTTCGTCGGCGTCTAGGCGTCATCCTTATCCGGCTGTGACGGTGTGACGCTGACAGTTCATTTGTCCGGCTGCACCGTTTCCGCTGTACGGCAGAGGCGCACGCGATACGGCAAATGCCGAGACGCCCTTAGGCGCACGACAACACCTCGTCTAGTCATGCATAACCTCCGGCAGTTGATTGATAATCGGGACGAGTCGAGGTGAGCGTCGCAGTGAGGTTATGTTATTGGAGGATCCCGCACCCCGAGCGATCGTAGTAACCAAACGACGCATCGTACAAAATACGCGTCGTCTATGGTCCATAGTGTTTAGTGGACAGAGAGCCTACTGCGATCCGAATATTCGACCACCGACCGACCCGATATTCGCTTTTCGGCCAACTTTTGGCCACATAAAATTCGTGTATTTTTCACGCTATTTTGCAATTCTTGTTTCCAATGAAAACCAACGAGTGTCATTCATTGATATGCCACTATCAAAAGGATATACTGCAAAACCCTTTACCAGTTAGAATCTGGCCACACATAGTAGGTCATATTTTATCGATCATCATCAATCATATCAATGGAACGATCCAGAAATCCAGAAATGTTGGTGGATTGATAGGTTTTCCTATGAAATCGATCTATTTGAATATAAAAAATTAACGCCTCACCTGCTGTAAGGACAGCTATCATGCCAAACTTACACATAACCATTGGTGGATAACTGAAGGACAAAATTTCTTTTCTGTAAACATTCTTCTTTACAAAGACTTCGAAAGAACGGTGCCCCAAATGTTAAGAACATTTTATTTTTCCCCACATTTTCAGATCGAATGCCAGAATCATCATCTTACTGGCAAATTTAGCTGCGTAAATGAACCAAAAACCATCCTGCAGCATGATCCCTCTATGATTGTTAAAGTCAAATTTGTTTCGTGGTATTTGTCGTCGATCGTCCATTAAAATGCATGGTCAATAGCTGTTCGTTCAGCTTCTTTAGACGCATTTAGGCAATCGAGCTGAGTTTAAGAGTCCTATTTGACTTTTTTCTGATATGATACAGCTTCAAGCCTTCTTAAAAACATATTTAACGAACTGTGTTGTTGTCCGCCGTGAGTTTGTTTTTTTTGTAAAATCAAGCAAAGATATCCCAACAAAAAAAACAGGAATTGGATACACTTTTACTTCGGCTGTTTTATACGGTAAAATAATAGTATGTTGAGTTGAGATCTGAAATTTCGAGTATTTTGTGCTTTTTTCTTTAGACAATCGGGTTCTCATAATGATAGGCACATTTTTTCATCTTTTGCGTTCCAACGACGATAACGGTGTAAAGGCGATGATTAAAAATTAGTACCCAGTTTACTATCTAGTACAGCCTTTATGCACTCCGCAGTATCCGCATCAGGTGCGTCCATTGCGCCGAATTGTGCATTTCGTTTTTTCCCTTCCCATTGTTTGTTTGCTTATTTGTTCGGAGCTACTACTACTACGGTGTATGTTTTGGGCTGCGCCGCTGCGTCGCTGTGGCGTCTGGGCAAATGTTTTGCGACGCAAAAATCCGCGCACAAGTCGAGAGTGTCCGCGCGAGTTGATTACTGGCCTCGCATCGGCGCAAAACGTGACGACGCACACACACACACATGCCGTGGTGTGGAAGGTGCGTGCAGCGTTTAGGAATTTCCACCACCCTCCACTTCCCCGCCCCCGAAACTGAACCACCTGGTGTCTGATGGGTTGGAAGGGGGAGGCGGTAGACCCCACCTGGTGTGTGCGTCAGCCAGCGGTCACCTCGTTCATAACGGTAATCAATTAGGTGACCGACCGGAGAGCACTGGAGAAGTGAGGGTTAGGAGGGAAGGTGGAAGCAGGTGAAGGGTTCGTGCGGTACATGGTGCGCGCACGCTGATGGTTGCATTTATGGAGAAACCGGACCCACCAGAGCCGGACCCGGTTAGCCCCCGGGTCGCGGTACGCGAAGGTATTGCCTTGCCCTGGACGGACCGACCGACCGAGACAGACAGACAGGCTGGCTGGCTGGCTGGCTGGAGTCTGGAATGGCGAAATAAGGAGGCAGCCCGATAATGAAAGGTGCTCAATCAAAATGGCGCTAGTAACAAGTAGCGAACGGTAGTCCAGCATCACCACGACCACCACCACCAGCAGCGAAAAACTCGTCTTTCTCTCTCTCTCTTTCTCTGTCGTAGCTGCGAGACATCATCTTGAGACCCCCGGTCCCTTCTCCCCTTTACCGCGGGAATTCCACAGCGCTAGCGCCACAATGTAGTGGATGGACCGGTGGAGAGTTCGAGCCCCTCGGGGCAATCTTTTCACTTCATCGGCCCATCGACACGCCAGATCTCGCTTCCGAAACGGAACCTACGCCGAGGGAACGAGTGGGTTTTGCAATTACCTTCACCTGAATGGCGGGGACCTGCCGGTCACTGCGAACTTCAAATTATGTCAAAGCAACCTGATGCAAAGTGTTTACTTAATTCTCTCGATCGAGTTTTATACACCTAACCTCACAATCCTGAAGCTGGGAATGGATGATTGAAAGGTCATCCCTGGTCGGCAACACGGAATTGTACGGTCGCCCTGTTTACTTGTCACAGAAGGTTCGAACGGAGGGGTTACGGGGTTTACGCGAGGGCAATTAATTTCCAGGAACCCGAACGAACGCCCTCGCTGCCAGAACTTAACGCCAGACATTGTTTAGACAACCCCCTTTCCGTCGCTCTCTCTCTCTCTCCTGGCCTCTCTCCCCTGTAGCGATACAGCGCCAGCGAGACCGAGACCGTTGTCGCCATAGTCGTCGCCATCGTTACCATCTGTCAGTTGTATAAATAGTCGCCAATTTCGGGGAAATCGAAACGGAACTGCTGCTGCTGCACACACACACGCGCACGTGCTGCTGCGGATGCTGCAGCGACTCCGCCAGCCGAGGCCACCAGTGGAGGCGCCGCTCCAGAACGAATTCTCGGAAGCGCATCTGGCAAGCCCGCCGTCGCCATCGTCGACCTCGTGTACAACACTTGTTGATTGTGGCGTCGCCGTACGTACGAATGTATCTTCTGAAGGCGGTTCTTTCTACCTTTTGGGAACCACCGAATACGAAACGGGCACGCTGCCTGCTAGAGGTTAGTGATCCTCCGGCACCGCCATTTGCCGTTTGCCGGACCGAAGAGCGTACCTAATTAAACGACATTAATCCTGGAGCCTGAACGCCTGAACTTGGGATCCTGATTAATCCGGAACGATTAGAAACACCTCCGAGCTCGCTGCCAGCGAGAGCAGAAGACCTCGGCTCGGCGTCATCATTGTCCACTTCTCGAGGGTCTCTCACTCCAGGGTTTCTCGCAAGAAGAAGAACCCCCCCCCCCCCCCCCCCCCCAAATAAAGGTGGTAAACGGAGCGGATATAAATCAAAATATACCATCGAGGCCGCAGAAAACCAATTTCTGACCGCGCTTCTCCCCGCATACCGCAGGTTCTGGTCCACTCCTCTCGGCCGCCCCCGGACCCACAGTATCAATCAAATATGGCGACGGCGCTGGAATGTGCCAGCGCCAGCAGCCTCACGGCGTGGCGTGGAGTGGCGCAGCGAGTTGCGGACCACACTCTGTACCAATACATAAATAAACACAGCCACCACCGCCACCGGGAGGGAGGGGTTGATGAAAATAAATAAATAAGTTAAACGGAATGTTGTGGCCAAGTTCTCCGGGCACGCGGTCCTCGCATACCACGCGGTCACAGGAGTAGAAGCAACAGCAACAGCAACAACACCATGAAATGAAACCAGAGTATCGGATGGTGATGGCGGATCATCCCTTTTTGCACGTTGTTGCGCTGTTTGTGCGCTTCGTGGGTCCGCGCCACGCCACGGTCCTCAAGGCGGTATATTGTGGTACGAGCTGACGCGGACGACGCCCGCATTCCGACACAACACAACAGAGCCTTCTCTCTCTCTTTCTCCCGGAGGCTCTATATGGTCCCGGATCGCGGATAATAAGCTTCGTCGATCGCGAAGACGAAGGCTAAAAGAAGCGGGTCCAAAAATTGGATGCTCTGCTTCTGCTCTGAAGTTCTGAAGAAGGTTCCGCCCGGGCATTACTGAGGACCACAGCCACTGACACTGAACCCAAACCGTTTATGCCTTATACGAAACTACACTAAATAGGTCTATGGATGAGTTTTCGGAATACTTTCGCATCGGATTTGCTCCCCAAATTCGAAGCCAAATTCGTCCAAAGCCTCCAGCAGGTCTGGGGAGACGCGTCAAGCACATTAGAAAGAAAGAAAGAGAGAGAGAGAGCAACACGGGAATACAGTCTTCTGATATCCGTCCGTCTTTCTATGACTCATCCTTGGATCCAGCCTCCAGTATGGCTGCCAAAGCGTTCGCTGTGCGCTTTGCGGCGAAATCCGCGCTCCTCTCTTGGTATATCTTCTTCTGGTCTGCTTCTTATTCCGGCCAAGCCCCAATCGTCCGTCCGTTCGTCGCTTAACGGACAAGAAACTTCAGGATACAACAAGCAAACGAGAGAAAGAGAGAGATCCAAACAATCGTCCAAACTATCCAAGCGAGAAAGAAGGTGAAGACGCACAAGACAGCGAGAGCAGAAGATGGAAGAAGCAGCAAGCGCTCCAGCATCCCGCGTGAATCGAAGCTAACGAGTTCTTCGAGCGGCCCGTCCCGTTCCGTCTCTCTCTAGCCTCTAGTCGCACGTCTCAGTACCCCTCCCGGTTGCCCTTCGTAGCACGAAGCGCCTCGAGGCTCTCGGCTGTACCCAAGCCCCCGGTCGGTCGGTCGGTCGGTCGGTACACGGCCCGTCGATGTGGCGATTGTGTTGACTGACATCATATTTTTATGGAGGTTAAGTCAAACAAACCGGTTGTGTTGCCGTGCGCGCCAACCGCTGCCGCCGGCTCCCAGTTGCGCCAGCGCCGCAGCGCCAGAGCTTGAGCTCGTCCGACACCGGAGGACCATTTATGCGCGATCCCCAAAGCGAACCTCCGTGCCTGATGCCTGCGGAGAGGCGCTGGTCTGTCCAGCTGTGGGTATTGGCAACTTTCGGGGCTTTTTTTTGTCTTCTCGGGGTGAGCGCGATCGCGAGGAATGTTTCACTGACGTTCAATTCGTCTGTCTGTCTGTGTGTGTGGATTTTGTCGTTGGATGAAGTGTAATTGAAATGCATGTACATTCCGGGACTTCAAGACCGCGGGAGATATAGGATATACTGCAAACGGTATCTTCACCATCTGACACCTAATGGTGGTGTAGTGGTAGTAGTAGTAGTAGTAGTAGCGCAAGTATAGTAGCGCCTCAGTAGCCGTTACAAGCTGGCATGTCTGACATGCCACCGGATAGAGTTTTCGATTCCGGTGTCCAGATAGTGCAGATAACGGATAACTTGAATGGACTTCTCCTACGTTCCAAGCTCTCCACTTTTGCGATCCAAGTACAGCGCCACCCCCGGGTGCCACTGTCATCCCTCTCTCTAGCACTCTCTCTCTCTCTTTCTGTTTCCCCTTTTCCAATTACACTCGTACTCCATCCGCCTCATCAAGTGCTACCGCTTGTTGGTGACTGGTGAAGCGAAGGCGCCATAAATGGCTCAATTGGTATGTCTGTGGCGCTCTCGAAACAGGCCCGGACTCGACTGCACCTCACCCAACTAGGGGGAGGGGGGGCGGGTGCTGCAGGTGGCGCATTACATGGCCACGACACTCTAGTGTGTAGTCTTTCTCTCTCTCCTGACAAATTCCCCGACCCCCGGCATCGGAATTGAAATTCCAGCGCACGTGGTCACCACTTGAGGGGCTCGCAATGCAACAACTCTCCCGTGATCGTGGTGTCAACCGACCAACCAACCGACCAGTAGTGTCACTGATCAGACCTCACGGAACCAAGGTTAGTATAGGTTAATCGATATTTTGCTAAACCAGCGGCACCGAGAGAAAGAGAGATGTCGAGGTTTTAGTGAAGCAACCCATTGGAGCATGGCATGCCATGACCTCCTGGACGCTCGCTTCGCATAAAGTTTGTTGTCGATTGTGATGAGTCGGCGGATGCCGCCACCGCCACCGACGTCGTCGTCTTCACCGGTGTTACTCGGTGGTACTATTTATAACCTAAGCCCCACCGAAGCACCGAGCACCTCCTTTCCCCACGAGCATTCTTCCGCTGTCGGTTCGATGTTATTGTTGCCCAGTGCTGGGGATTAGTGTAGAAAGATTGTCCTTTTGATGAATGAAAGTGCTCGCCTGCTCGGCGGTCAAGTGGTGTGGTGGTCGTCGCTATGCGCGTCGCTATGAGCGTCGCGATGCGCGTCGACGGTTTAGCGACGGAAGCGAGCAATAAAAACGATTGGACCGTGCGCGATTGGTTCGCGGTGGTGTCGATTAGATCGAAGGATCGAAGGCTTGGAGACTTCAGCTCATTAATCATTTCGCCTTTCGCCGTCCTTTGTGCGTCCAAATTGTCCCAAGCGACGCGCGAGTTTCTTATCTTAGCTTGTAGCTAAGCGACGGGGCATAGTGTGAACTGTCTGTCGCTTAACTTGTTAGCCACTTGGGAGGCAGTACAAAGTTCTTTCTTAATCCTTGCAGAAGAATAGACACTATCTGTTGGTGTGCGTGGAACTAATTTTACTGTAGGATTAGGTGCGAGTATGACGTCATTACTTGGCCATTATAGAAGACTTTAAATCCGACTAATTCTAACAGATAATGAAGCAATATCTTCCAGAATACCACATGATTGGTTAAAACAAAATGCAACAAACTTCACGCGGATTTTTCTGCTAAACTATAAATGACAGCATTGTGAAAATCTCTCCAATAACAGTTCATGGTATTGTTTATCAGCGTTCAAAACTAGTTTACTATAAAAATTCCAACAAAAACAGTCGTACTCAATGCAACTCAAATGCAAGAGAGTGATCGTTTTAAATTTAGTTAAAAAAGTTATTTTTCATACTCTTCTGCAACTAAATGAAAATTAATAATTTATGGTTCGGACTATAATTCGTTACTGTGACATTAGCAGCAGTGCGAGACGTTCGAGAAAAAAGGTTCGAAAAGTTATGAAGCAAATTGAAAGAATTCCTCGACGTAGCGCCACTCAAATGGATTAAGAGGAATGATATTGAACTCAACCTGTATTGGCCTATTGTAGTTCAAAATGAGCTTCAAACTCAAGCTTTTCCAAGTTCTAACTAACCGTTTAGTTCGGAAGTCCGCCCATAAACTTTGTCCTTATGCCTCGAAGCAAAGGCACAGTATAGACACTACATACCTCATGATCTACGACGGACTAGACCGACCGAGACCGAGAAGTATAACCAGGCGTTAATCACGTGCAAACTAGGTCCACTATAGCCCCCCACACCAACACCACCTCCGTCTTCCTCAAGCCTCAGTACCATCGGCTCATGGCTGCCACATCTGATGCGATGTGGGGTAATGCGTATGATCGGTTTACGCAAAAAAGCCCCTCGTTGGCGTATGTTGGCATGATAACGAACCTAGGATTAAACCGAAAGGGGTTGCGTATGTGTGTGCGTGTGTGTATCTGTACGTGCGTGTCTAATGGACGGGTATGTAAACGCTCTACAAACTCCCAGGGCAGCAGATTGCTGAAGGTAACAACTTCATACGAAAGCGCCAACCGCACGACGAAGAACGTTTGACGCCAAGAGAGTGCACGGGAGGGGGAGCCGGTCCCGGGTCGTAATTCGTAATCAAATCAAGTGCCGCACGGGGTAGTGCATCGACGGCGTCGTCGTCGTCGTCGTCGTCGTGGTCGTCGTCGTGGTCGTCGTCGTGGTCGTCGACGCCGCCGCCATCATCGTCGGTACCATGATCAAACGGGACCGCCTTGGACCGCGCGGCATACATCAAAGGGATGGGCCATAGGGCTTGGCTCCCATCCGACCACCCTTCACACCCTCTCGCGCACTTCTGCTCCTACCCCTCCTCCCTTATTCTCTTCTCTCCTCTCAATCTCTCTTTATCTGTCATTAATTATCGGCCCATTTCAAACAGCCGATCAGCGGTCGACCTTTTCCGATGCGGATCGGATCTTCTTCCGATCGAGAACAGAGACCGAGACCGGGAGCGAGACCGGGAGCGAGTGAACGCAAACGCCGATGGTGCTTTGATGGTTGGACTACCGTATCACCGGTGCACAGGGGTCACACCGACTGTCCGATCCGCTCCGACCGCCAGGCAGGAAAGCAAAAACGACACAAACAAAGGAGCGCAAGGCGCAAGGAGACATCAGTAATTGCCATTAAATCGGGTTTTTTTCCCCCGTAATCCCGCTGTCGCCGGCGACATTTCGGTAGTTCTATCGCGCAATAAATATGTTGCTGTCGTTGCTGTCGTTGTTGTCGTTTATTTCATTCATCATAAGCGCGAGTGGCGCGACGTGATTATTACGCCAATTAAATTGGGAATCGATGAAGCCGCAAGCCGTAAGCGTACGCAACGACTTCCGGTCCGGGCAGCTTCCCCGGCACGATCGCACAAAAGACGGATCTACCACACACTTCACTCTCGGTTGCTACCGAGTCACGCGGTCATGGTGGCCACTCCACGGCGTGGAGTGAAGAGCGCTGCTACTGCGGCTACTGGAATTGCCGCCATCTGGAAGGAAGAGAGCGGTACATGGCTCGCTTGGATCGCGTTCCAAGGGCTCAAGAACTTGCGACGGATACGTAGAACGGAGAACCTTAAACACACTGCTGCTTGGACACGGGCAGTCCTCGGAACGAAAGGCTCGATGGTTACCCCGAAAAGGCACATTTACATAACACAGCAGCTCAAGTGATGTGTAAACCCACTCCACGCCACCAGAGGCCTGAGAACTGAATGCCTCCTCAGCAGCCTCCTCAACAACCAAAACACAAAACTCCCCATCGTGCATGGCAACGGGTTGCTGCTGCTGCTGCTGCTGCTGCCGTTGGCTGCTAGTCACTTTACGTTTCGACAAGTTTCCTCTCGAGTCCCCTAGTCCGCCTATCGACGTCAACATCTCAAGAAATCTTCGAATCAAACCGACGACCGACGGAACACCGGTAGCAATGTTAGCTTTTTTGGGTAGTCCCGCGATGGTTTTCGGGTCGTCCGGGCCCCTAATGCGTCCATGCCTCCCCATTCATCGTCATCGGTTGCATCGCATAACGAGGCTCTAATCGAGGTGGGGAGGCCTCTACGCCGAAGGAAGGAAACATCGAAAGGAGCCACATCCGGTCCACGCGGTTGGGCCACTCGACGGTCAACGAGGTGCATTGCGAGGCGGAAGGAAAAGCAAAGATCGTGGTGAGAAGAGGAGATGATGGGATGCGGGGGAACAGGAAGAGAGCACATGCTGCTGCCCCGATTTCCAGGGGCTGCTGGACAAAAGAGGCTGTAATAGGGAACCGACCGGGTTCTGGTTGAGTCTCGGTGGAGTCAACTCGGAAAGTCGGAATAATGAGCAATCTTGAGAGCCTTGCGCTGCCAGGCTGGATACACGAATTCGTTTGCCATCATTTATACGGTGATGTTTTTGAGGGGATGTGTGAAGCGTGCTTTGGGAAATGGTTTAATATTATGGGCTTTGATTTAGTTAAGGGAATGTCCAAATTACTCTGCTTTTTGTTAGCATCATCCTCCCGGAAGTCCTTCTTCAGATGGTCATTACATTCAGATTTCGCTTTTTAAAATATTTGTAGAATTTAGAATACTTTATTTTCATACTATAGATTCATATTTTCATACTATAGATTAGTTTGCATCCACTGTTTGGCGAACTGGAATTTTTTTTTTGCTATTAACGACTAACAGCATAATTAATATTTACACAGCTAGAATGGCAATTTTTTAGTAAAAAGGACGAAACTGGTGAAAATTAGTTTATTTTAAAGCTGCACCTATGAGATCATGATGTTCAATTTCTGCTTCAAGTTTCAACAACCAAATACCTTCAGCAAGTCTGATGTATTCTAATGTTTCCAACCCAAATAGTATGCGTATCTTTTCAGTACTTCTTGATTAGTCTTAACTAGCTTGAACCACTTGACTAGCTTAAACCACTTACCATGTTTAGTACAATGGTGCTTATGTCCTCCGTTTATTACACAAAATGTAACCAACTGATATAGCTAAGAGGTATTATTTAACTCTTTTTTAAATTGTACATACTATTGGAATGTACCAACTGTATTTCTTCATGCTAAATTAATTGAAAAGAGCATCATTTTTCTAGTTATTAATCTTAGATTGAAATTTAATAATGAACTAAACGAGCACATTATAATTTTTTAAGTTACAGTTGAGAATTATCTAATTCGACCGGATTGATTTTAAATACTTTGCAGACGTATTTTCTTCTATTGATTATATTGTTGAAACATTAGTTTTATTTTGAAGTTAAATGGTCCTTTAGCATTGTTTTACTAAAGTTTTGAGGTTCCTTATGAGACATCTGATGTATTGATTTCTTAAAACCAACTGATCCTCCACAAGAGCAACAGCATCCGAAGTAATAAACTCACGTTCCTCTTTCAGTAACTTATAATGTGGTTTGTTGAAATTTGAAGAATTCAGCGTCTAAAATCTATTGATTTAGATTTGTACTTGTAGCAGCTCTTTTCACCAAACCACATATGACCCCATTTCCCCTTCAATCCTAAGAAAGTCAATCCTAAGGACAAAGAAAGTACATTATACCAAAGTCAGTTTTTCCTACTGACCTCGCAGAGCCCCTAAAATGTAAATCAATTACTACCTCAACGCAGCTCTCTCTCTCCCTCCAAAGACGCCAGCTCAATCACCACAAAACCCATGGAGACACCTGGCCCTCCCTAGCCGCGAGGACGAAAGGTCAGCATCATTTTCACACCCGCGCCAGAGTACCAGTGACCCTGTGCTCCGTTCCCCAGGCACCCCTCGTTGCACCTAGTTCTCTCAACGATGCACTCGAAGACAATGAAGTAGCTGCTGGTGCTGCTGCAATGCTTTCACACCTGAAACTCGGGTTTACTTTGGATTTTGTTTCAGTTTCCAGTCTCCAGGTCCAGGGCTCTTTGTCATGCTGCGTTCCGCGGATCCGGCGCGATTTTTTTGGGAGAAATCGAGAGAGAGAGAGAAAGAGAGACAAGCAAACCTCACCAACGGGAGCGGCCGGGGGCAACATTGACAAAAAGAATTACCAGATACCCACGAAGTCCACGCCAACGCGCCTTCCGCCAAGGTGGATGATGGTGCAGTGTGTGTGTGTGTGTGTGTGGTGCAGCATAAGTGCGCATAAGCATAAAATACCTGCCAGAAAGGTGCACAACCGGCACTACAACCTCCGCTCTCCGCTCGGACTCTCCTTCTCCTCTCTGACACCTTCCTCGCATGAGATGTCCACATGCGATGCGATGCGATGTTGGTGCTGCTGGTGGCCGGCTGCTGGTGCCTGATGACCCGTGGTGCAGTTTACACACACCCAGGGCGAACACCAGCTCGGTCCAACAGTTTCCAAAGTGCATCCTTCTGCTTTTCGCTGCTCTTCGCTAACCTTTCTCTCTCTCTCCTTTTCTCTCACACACTACACCCTGGGCAGTGCTGTGTAAGTGTGTTGGTTACACTGTTTAAAAATACTCATATCTTATTTGTTGTTTATTTTACCTCGTTTAACCTTTCGCCGTGATCTTACTCGTTTTGCCCCAAAAACTCATGCTGCTGCTGCTGCTGCTGCTGCTGCTCATCCTTTCGCCTTCGCACCACCAAACTCAACGTAGGTTGCTGCTATGTGTGGCTCTTCTTTATGCGCGCTCTGCGGCTCTCTATGTTGCTGCTGGAATGCTGCGCCTCTGCTGGAACACCTCTCCATCACCCCAGCGGTCACACCCGTGATCGAGGGACTTCTTTATGATTTTTTTTCTTTTTTAACCTGACCTGTCATTGCGTTCGTTTCCGTACACCAAGATTCCTCCAGGAAGGATAGCATTGGATTCTCATTTTTCCCAAAAACAAAAAAAAAACAACCATTCATTCCTTATAAGAAAGATACCCGATGACCGCTAGGGGTTTTGGTTGCGCCGGTGATCGGTCCCGTGGTCCTCGCCGTGGTCAGACAGTGCGGAGCCAACATGGCGCCCTGTACGCGGTACGAAATGGCCGACAACGACCGGTTGTCCGGCCTGGCCGCACGGAGAGTACGAAGATCGGAGGAAATGAGGAACCGATGGAAAGTGTTAGGTCCTATGCTCGCTGCTGGTGGTGACCCTCCGTCTGTTGGGTGTGGCTGGCATTTAAGGTGGAATTGGTTTTAGGATTTGGATTTCGTGCCCAAGACGTGCGGCGTTACGGCGATCGCTGATCGGCATTGAACATTTATCTGCACGCAACTCATTCTAGCTGCCCGTAACATATAAAAATGATAATAATAATCTAGCTTGCTGAGTCGTGTTTAGCCTCTTGGGGGCCTTGGGCATATAACGATAACAGATTCGAGATTTTATACATTACAGCCCTGTGCAACTTCTCCCTTCGCATTTTTTTTGTTTTTTTTTTTAGTAAAGTACGACGGTTTATTCAGAATACTTCCAATGCTCCGATTTGCACTGAAAAATTGATGGATAATTTGTTGCTTTTTTAACGGTCATTTCATAATTCATCTCTCGGTTATGTTTGCCTTTTCGTTGGCAAAAATCTCAGGCCATCGTTTTTTTAATTTCTGTAGATTCCAGTTTCTTAGCATCAAGAAAATTTTGTAATGTGCAAAAAAGATGATAAATAGTTTGTGCCTAGTTTGAACTACGTCTCGAATTGGTCGAAGTATCCTTAGCTTTATGTAATAATACTCCGTTTTGCAATATAAGCGTATATTTAAGCAAATGCCTTGTTACCAATCCAATGATCCTAGTGTGCTGCTATGTTCATTTAATTCATGTTTTACAAAAACACATTCTCGACATCCTATTTTCTCGAAAAATACGAATCGAAAAAGACGATGGATATGGTTAAGTGATTTTGTTAGTTTAGTGTTAAAATTGCTCTAAAAGTGCATGACAACGATAGTAACATTCACAGTAAAGAAACTGCAAAGTTGGCGAGTTGTGAAACTTTATTGACATTGCACGGTTACGATAGCAACTTCAACAACGTCAGAAATCAATTTCTGTGGACGGATAAAGATTTCAATAACAATTTTGATGAATTTTGAGGCGATTATTTCCCTTCTTCAAACATTTTTGTTCTTGTCAAAGTTAATAAAAGAAATAAATAGTCTACTAACAATGCATCTAAGCGAGAATTTATACAGTTCTTAACAGCGTGTTTCGAACAAAACTGGAAATTCGTCGTAAAGAAAGTTTCCCTACACTTTACAGTATCTGGCTACAGCAGCAACTATATTGCAACATCATTTTGCAACCTTTCCTTACGTAAAATTGCTATCATGGCCAGACAAAGGGCAAGATAAATGTTTTAGAATTAAAAGAATTATTGCATTTGTTATTTGTAAAGTAAATCCCGTAGACTCAAAAATAAGTGATTAGTGGAACGATTCTAGGAAGTCTGGAAAACACGCCCGTGGGGGGGTTAATGCAATATCGCGAGATCGCGCTGTTATACTTTGACGCCATTTGCCATTTACCGACCGATGCACGTGCACCGCGGTGTCTGGCCGAAGGTGTCCGGCGTCTGTGCGTCTCATCTCCACATTCGTCTCCGTATTCGCACCCGTAAGTCTGTTAATCCTAATTTTAAATCCCCCCCTACTTCCCTACCATCCCATCCCATCATAAGTACGACATTGGAGGTGCGTATAAAACGATAAAACCATCGACCGCAGACCACTCTCCATGGTGGTGTGTGATCGAAACCAGCGAATGGCCCCCAACGTCAACGCACAACACACCTCAACACAACTATACGCGGTGGCCTCATGGCCAGTGAGGCCGGGGTGGCGCCTATTTACACTACTCCTGCTGCTGCTGCTGCTGCTACTCCGAGACTCAGCGGCGACGACGGAACGGCAACGCGAACGATCAGAGCGTGCGCGAGCAGCAGGGCAAAATGCTAGAACGCCAAAAAGGAAAAAGAGAGAAAGAGAGAGAAAAAGATTGCTTGTGTGTGTGTGTGCGAGAAAAAGAAGGAGAAGTATTTTAATTAATTACCAGTCACAGGAGGCGCGAGTGCGCGAACTGCATCAACAGCAACAGCAACAGCAGCAGCAGCAGCAAGATGTGACAAGTGGGGAGCTGCTGGATGACGTTCCGAGGCTGCAGTTTTTTTATTTATTTATTTTTTACATGCACTGCACTGGAGATCGAGCAAACTACCGAATGCACATTCATGCGCAGAGAACGGATCTCGCAAATAAGAAGAAAAACGGAGACTTGAAAAAATGCTTGAAAAAAAAGATATAAAATAAAATTAAAAGAAAAAAAACAGCAAAACACACACACACACGCGCGCACGAGTGTTGAGCGCCACCATATGAACGCAGCGGCAGCCACTGCGTCGCGTCGTGGCTAAGCTCATAATTTGTGAAATGAAAACTTCCTGTCTCACCTCCCCATCCCACTCGGCCACCTATACCTTCTCCTCGTGTCGTGATCATCACAAAACCTCAACCCCCGGCAGCAGCAGCAGCAGCAGCCAGATTCCTCTCCTCCCCGACCTCACGTAGCACCCCCCCCCTCCCCCCAGGCCCCTCTCTCTCTCTCTCTCTCTCTCTCTCGTCGCTCCCACTGGTCATAACTTACACATCGTGGGTTGATGGTTTTTTTTTATTTTCTCGTTTATTTTGGCTTTGCCTTTGGCGCCGCCTGATGCTCTCTCGCTCACTCACTCGTTCGCTCTCTCTCTCTCGAGCAGCAGCAGGCGTCGTGATCGTGATCGCGATCGCGTCCACCGAGCACACGTTCTGCTCGCACCCCCGCCCAGCTTCCATCCTCCTCCCTCGTCGCTCACATGATCACCGTGATGTGGCCGCGGTGCTTCGAGAAAACGTTTATCGCTCGCGTCACCCTCGCCTCGCGCGCCTCACCTGAGCGCCACCGCACCGCAACCAGGTATTACCGCATGATGAGCGTTTTGTGCAGCTTCACTTCATCCTCTCTCTCTCTGTCTCTCTGTCTCTCTCTCATTCGCTCTCTCACTTGTGTTGTGTTCTCTTTCTACCTTTCGTCTGCTGGCCACCGGGCATCGATTTCGATCACGCGATGCACCGTGATGCACTAGCTGGCTGCTGGCTGGCGCACCTCACCTTACGTTGTGCCCGGTTTCCTTCGTCCTTCGATCCTTCCTTTTCCTGGCGTTGCTTTTGCAGCATCTTCGGAACCGGCGGCAGCAGCAGCAGCAGAAGAATTGAAAGGAGACGCTCGTTTCTGTAACGAATCCTCATCCCCGAGAACGCCAAGATCGGCTGTGCAAAAAAGGGATACGAGCACAGACACACGCACACACGCACACATCGCCACCCCCCGAAAAAGGAGCTCCAGAGGGAGACGAAGAGCGACCTGCGAGGACAGGACGGACGATTCCTTCTTCTTTTTTTCCTCCATTTCCAGGTATTCCAGGAAGGGTGAACGGGTGAAGGGAAGGGTGAAGGAGTGGCGACGGGGCCAACACAATGCCAGAAGGAAGGAGGACATCAGCAGAGGGATAGGGAGGAGGACGAAAAGAACCCCACCCGAAGGAAGGA
The DNA here is from genome assembly GCF_943734745.1 of Anopheles darlingi. Classification (NCBI taxonomy): domain Eukaryota; kingdom Metazoa; phylum Arthropoda; class Insecta; order Diptera; family Culicidae; genus Anopheles; species Anopheles darlingi. The sequence continues at coordinate 26,738,524 of NC_064875.1, read as the reverse complement.
GAGCACCACCAGCACCACCAGCAGCGCCGCCTAACAAGGGAATTCAACCTCGGGAGTCGTCGGGAGAGTCGAGAATGATCATCATCAGCATCATCAGGGCGGAGGAAGAGGCTGTGTGAGGAGGAGGAGGAGTAGAAGATCCAAAAAAGGGAATGGGGGAAAGAATGTAACATAAAATGTGAAAGAGATGAACAACAACAACAACAACAACAGACAAAAAAAGCGAACAACGAAGAGGCGAACGAAGAGAAGAGAAAGAAGGATAAGAAACGAGCAGGAGAAGGAAAAAAGGGGACGAAGAAAAAGAAGAAGAAGTAGAAGCAGAAAAAGGAAACGCCAACGAGGTGGAGGAGAAGGAGGAGACCGAGGTCGAGAAGAATCCCAAAATGCCATCACAGAGGGACGTCTGCGAGCGCGAGGAGGAGGAGAACGCCCCAAAAACCTGTATCCGAAACTGACTTGTAAACTATGTTTGGAAAACCATTAATGCGCTGGAAAGTCGTTGCGGCGAGCTGGTCAATTCCACTACCCGCTTTCAGCACCCAACAGCCCACGCGGTGGCCACGAACGCAGCGGCCAACCACCAGTGGTCCAACGCAAACAAGATCCAATCCTCCATCCAGTCTTCATCGTCGTCGTCATCGTCGTTGCTAATGACCTAGCAGAGCAGAGAGAGAGAGAAAGAGAGTAAAAGAAAGAGCGAGAGAGAGAGAAGAGACACTGGTTGCTTGGTTCCCCCTTTCCTGACGACGGCGCCCGGCTATTGCGTGGACCCCAAAACCGGGGAACCAACACACCCACGGACCCACCCGGTGGACCCGGGAGGGCGGGGGCCAAGAACGCCAAGAGTATCCCGTCGTGGCCACCGGACCAACCGGACCAACCGCGCCTTTCCCCGTGGTCTCAGCAGCGGACGCCGAACGAACGAGACAAACCGGAGGCGCTTGGACGCAATTTCATGATGATGATGATGATGATGACGATGCTGCGGCTGATGATGATCGAGCCGCCGACGGACGGTCTCTCTCTCTCTCTCGATCTTGGCAGCCAGTACGGCGCACCTCGCGCCACCAGTCGATCGGGTTTTTTTTCTTTCTTCTTCTGTTGTTGTTGCTGCCCCTAAAGCTGCTGTATCTCGATGTGTGCGGAGATCGTGTGCGTGGGTATCAATGTGCGCGCGCTCACGCACAAACACCACCAACCCGGGGCGATCGATGGGCGATGGAGTCCGGACTCCGGCTCCGGATCGGTTTGCTCATGTGCGTGAGCGCGCCGTCCGTCCGTCCGCCAAATCGCGATCCGCGCGCGCGCTCGCACCTCGCGAGATCAACTCACGCGTCCCCTCGCGCGCACGAACGACGGAGAGGAAGGAAGGAGGAACGAAAGGGGCGTACAGAACAACGGATGGGATGGGATGAGATCGGCGCTTGGGCCACTTGGATGGATGATCATCGAGCGAACGAACGAACGAACGAACGAACGAATGGCGCCCTGCGGTACGAGGATTTCGAGCGTCGGAGGATGAATTTTGTGCCAACGCAGCAGCAGCAGCAGCATCAGCAACAGCATCCCCTTGGCCACCAGCGGCAGTGAGTAATGGAGGCGATTTCTCATTCGAAGCAGCGCCACGTAGCCGATTTGTGACGCCACCAAATGACACCACCATCATCATCATCATCAGCAGCAGCCAGTTCGCTTCCTGCGCCATCTCTTGTGTGTGTGTTTAGGGAGGGAGGACACAGGGACAGGGAGAAAGTGTCTCTCATACACACACAGACGCGCGCGCGTGCATTAATAAAAGGATTATCGTTCGTTGATTTGTCGCTGCGACGCCATCGCAAGCGCCACAAGATTGTCACTAAATCGATCGATCGATCGATCGATCGAGAAGCAGGCAGCACCACCATCATCAGCATCGCCCATAACGTCGAGATCGAGTGGTTAAAAGAAACTGACTGCAAAGTCGCTTCAAGACAGTGTAATCTTGTTTGCAAACGGTTACTCTGCCAATTGTCTGCCTCTTAAGTGTAGTGGGCTAAAATATTTTATTCCATTTTTTCGCATTATTAGAGATTAGAGAAACTTTCAAGAATATCTTGTCAAATCGTTAGATCAATCGGAGCAAAATTGACAAAGATATTAAGTTTTTGGAAAACTCGCGTTTCCTACATGATTGAACGCATTCTCGGTACTTGGAAGGAGTTTTTCCATAACCAACATTTTCAAATTCGGTGTACCCATCGTAGCTCAAGAACTGCTGGAGCGATCGATTTGATGTTTTGAATGCTTATTCTGTACACTACTTCCCAGGTAGCTGCATCGAGTTTTCATAAAAAAGGTTGATACTTTTTCTGTTAAAATTAAATAAAACTTGTTTTATGAGCCTGATTCGTAAAAAGCAACTCTTTTTCAATTTCAAAAAGTTTTAGGTTGTTTCATAGGTAATTGCGATTTTTTTTGTAATGAGAAGTAAATACCGTTTTTCAAATACTTAGAATTAAGGTAAACCGTGATGATAGACATTTCCTTTTGTTCTATGATCTTTTGACTTCCTATTTGGCATCTTCAGGTTTCGCTTTTTGTCTTGTTTTTATCTTCCGCAACCGAAACGAAGTCCAATTCCACAGTATCTTTTTCACTTATGAGTTCTGCAAAAATCGAAACAAATGACCGTCTGATAGTACAAGGTCATGGTATATAATGTGGATGCATCAAAAGTTCCCAGCTAAGTTTTCTAATTTTTTGGGAGAGTATAAGAATGTATGCGGTCTAGCGGTGTCCTGGTGTAATGTAATTGACGAATTCTGACCGTGTTTCGTGGATAGTTGCATTGAATTTAACCAGTGTACCTACCAGTAGACATTCGAGTCAATCGTTTGGTTCCTAGGAAGTGGCTTAAAAATTACCACATTCTATTCCAATTCCACTCGCGGCTCACGGCATAATAATGTCTCCGTAGCTTCAATCACGTAATCCACTTGTTTGATTTTCACCTTTCGTACTCATCAGTACGTTTTGCCGCTCAGCACCTCTCCGGCCATTTCATTTGATTCACGGGATTTCTTCACTTTCTGTGGTAGTTTGTTTGCAGCCTTCTACACCCTCACTCTGTTACACGTAACCTCTCCTCTGTATTAATTTTTTTTTAGTAAAAAGATTCCTTATCTAGCCTGACGGCGAACAATGGTTGGCAATAAATGAAATTAAAATCTTCTTTTGGTGAATATCACCTCTTGGGGTCCTTTCAAGTGACTCAACACGCTCATAAACAGTAAACAGTTTAATATCTGTGATGATTTGCTCCAAAACAGATCCAATTCGTAACGTGAACAGCCAATCACACATAGAATGAGTTCAATTATAGGGGTATCAATTCTATTCTGATCATCTAATTAGATCCTATTTGAAGAAAAGTAGTTAAGAGTAAGGACTTTGCAATGCAAATGCAACTCCAAGTGGTACAGCTACTTCAAAGGAGTCTTCGCTTTGTCTCCCTGGTTTGATGAAGAGTCTGCGATCTATACACCAGTGCACTGTTTCCGTATCCGGTGTGTGTGCTTGAGATTAGAAACGATCAAATGATCCGTCTCTAGCTCTTCCGTGCACAATGTCGAGCGAAACGAAAGTTGAAACTTTCATCGCACCGTACAACAAAACAGCGGGGACACGGTCACCGAAACGGGTGATCGGTTCCAGCCAGTCAGTCCCAGCAACAGCAGCAGGTTTAATTATGATTGCCGTGCCATGCCGTGCCGTGCCGGGACGTCCAGGCGCGCTCGAACGGTGAAGGCGCTTTCTCACGCTCCAAATTTTTGGCAAACCCTTCTCTCCGTATTACGGTGAAAGGACTACAGAGAAGTAGTTAGAGTTTTGTAAGTTTGTTTATATTACAGACCTACCACACACACACGCACGCTACCCGGTGCATGCACGCGAAGGACTCGAGGGAACCTTGGGGTGTGTCACACGGTCGCCATCACCACGGTGTGCTCCCCAAAGGGTAGCTGGCTGGCTTAGTGACCGGGACCAACAACTGGCCCACCGCAATCACCGCCACGGCACCTTGGCGTTCACGGTGAAGGACAAAAGGACAAGCAAAAATTAAGGCCACCGAATGGCCAGCGTGGGGTACGCTTTCGCTGCATTACGCAATGGCTTCTTGGACCTGGAACTGGACCCGCTCCAGTACGGGGTACAGCTCGTGAAGTCCATGGCGTGCTGTGATTTCACACCGAGACTCCCGGGTTTCGCTTCGGTTTCCCCAGGCAACCGCGACCTCCCGAGTGAGTTATGAAGCTAGGAGCTTTGTGGTCGAGGATGTTGTTTTGTTCTGGACTGGACACCATTTTTCGGCCATTCCGCCGCAACTACGAGCTTCGAGGGATCTTCCGCGTGTGATCGAAAGTCGGGGTAGCGTAATTCGGCCGAACTACTTCTCACACTCGCGACGTTCTCGACGCGCGTCGCTCGCTACTCTGGAGTGACCATGAGAATTCGGGTGATCGTGTCGCGGTGCGGCCAGGGCAACGCGTTGACCTTAGGACTCAAATGTCATGCCATGCACGCAGTACCGTGTGTGTGTCTCGGACTATAACCGTCCCCGAAGGACACTCTTTTGCGTAATACTTGCCACGGGGGGTGCTCGTGCGAAAATGGTACGAGAGCAGCGATCACCTCCAGTGTCACCTCAGGTCCTGAGGTAGTGTCGATTCTTTCAATACCTGTAAGGAGCGTACCATCCAGCGCTGACTCCAGAACTCTCTGGAGAGTTATACAGACAGTCTATTATCTGTACCACCCTATGCTGTATAGTGTCTATCGAACAAAAGTTCTAAACATGGCCGTCAACGGGTGCAAGGTGCTGTCGATGATGTCATGGCGCAATGACGGACCTTTGCAATGTATTATGAAACGTACACGATCGCCTAGAGGCCCTTGTTGGGGGGGGAACACTGGGAAAAACACTTTTCAATCGCGGAGCAATGTCGGCTTGGGGTGGAGGGAAAAAAAACTTCCCCACTACATTCCTTCTTCTAGCCACACACACACACAAACGCACACAAACACACAATGGTCCTTCTCGCTGCTGCTACCCGCTGGACACATTGGCGGCAATAAATATTGATGAGTAATCCAGTAAGTCGTACCTTTAATTGTTGCCACTAAGCCCCGGCCCTTACTACTAATGGTGGCCCAAGACCTTGAAAGTGACATTAGATGTGCCCGGCCGTGCCGATGTGTGTCGATCAATCACAGCCGTGCGCGTGCGCTAGTCTGTATGTGTGTGTGTGTATGTGTGATGGCATTCCCTTCCGCAGTAATCAGCCAACACACACACGGCGGCGGATTACACTGCATCACGGTGCATCGTCAATGCAACGGCTGGTGGCGCCGCGCTGTTATGTTGATTCATCATCGCACCGGCGGCACCGGCGCGCGGTGTCATTAGAGCTAATTAGCTTCCGCGAAGGCCACTGAAGGTGGCCCTTTTTGTTTTTTTCTGTATTTGTTTAATTTACTAGAAAATCCGCCATAGTTAATAATTGTTGTAACAAATTGATGAATTATAATAACTGATCATTGAGCATACATTGAGCGCTTAATGTGGTGAATTTTGTGTTCTCTTTTTTATAACAATTATAGGCCAAAAAATTATTTTATTTGTAGAGAAGACAATGCAGGTGTTTCAATTACATTCTTACAGTGTGATTTTAATTAACTAAAACTACCTGAGGAGCCTCAATATCAACTGATACTTCTCATACTTTATGCTTCTCGCTATTTTTTATGTGAATGTCCATATATATATATTGATGCATAGGATGCACTCTTCAGTAAAGCACCTTGCTATACAAAACATGTTTTCTTTTATTATCAGGCGCAAGAATTAACAACATAGAGGGCCCTACAATCCTAGAACATGATATCAATCAGGCTGTTCATCCATACTATTCCAGTTTATTTGTAAAAAATAACTGTGTCATTTAATGTCATTAGAAAACGGCTTTTGTATGTTTGACTTTTTGCAAGACAATAATGTGATTCGGGAGTTATCAATTAGTGCAATATAGACGAAGTGGAGGAATGTAAAATTGTAGTTTTATCATCCCACTAAATGAGCCTAAATCAGGAGTTTCCCGGAAAATATAAATGCACCACAATGTTCGAAAAAAAAAGTTCATTTAGCCAATGTACACACAAAGTAACAACCAGTAACCATGGTATCGAAGTCCTACTCGATTCAAATTAGCATCTAATACATCTCTTCTTATCTTCTTTATTCCGAATCCATTTATTGGTTTTTTGCGTGTTTGTGCATAGTTTTAAACTAACACGTTCACATTTTTTTTTATCAAAATTCTATTACCCTGGTTTAAGCGTTTCTAAAAATGCAATGGATAGAAAGTAAATCCTTCCGCGATATGCCAACAAATCCAACCCGGTCAGCAAACAGATTGGCGACAAGTGCAACCCCCCAAGGAACGGTTCTTGACTTCCGCGTGGCGTCAGTGTGTGTTGACTCAGCAATTCACATGCCGGCTGTTGCGAACGAGTGATCTTTACCAAGCCAATCGCCGCGAAGAGGCATGCGCAGATCGAGTCGAACGAGATGTCGAGGGCGCCACAAGAGATTCGCTTGATGTGCTTTACTTTAGGACCAAAGCGAGCGAGAATTTCGATGCCGCCCTTTTTACAGCTCACTTCATACACAAATCGAATTCGAAATGTTCCACAAAATTAAGTGTGATTGCGGTGTGGTCGCCAAAGCATCATCAACGGATTTTGTAGTCTGCTGCTGACGAAGAGTCTTCTAGAGATCATCATGAACATCGTGCGATCGTACGATTCTCGTTCTCGTGAACCGCGCGCCCGTCCAGCAATCATCATGGCGTCTTGCTGGCTGGCTGGCTGCGTGCGGTGTTCTAAATCGCGCATCATGCTGCTGCAGCCGCTGTGTGCGCGGGCTGGGTGCACCATGTTGGGTGCGGCATATTATGCTTGCAGCGAGTTTCGTGTGGGAGTCGTTTCCGGTGTACGATTCTAATCCCTGCTGCTGTGGTGTGGTGTGGTGTTGATGCTACCGCTGCGTGCTAGATGCTGTATTCGCAGAAGCGCTCTCGGCGTTTAGATTGGTGTGTGCGTAGCCAGCCCCCCGGGGGGCTACACGCCGCACGCTCCTAAACCCATTTCGATCGCAGCTGGCGTCTTGTGTTTTTGATCCAGTTTATTAGATTATAGATGAGCTGCATTTGTTGTCTAATTATAAAAGAGTTTAAGCAAATCAAGCCGTTCCGACGCTGAACTAACCTCAATTCGTTTTGTTATCAAGTCCTGAGCACAAAGCACAAGATTCTTGAAATCGATTAGCAATATATCCGAGGGGTCCGAGTCGTAAGGCTGGTCATGCCAGTGCTGTATGCATTCAATTATGACCTTCCTGTGGCCGCGGTTCGTGGCGGCGTCGATTTGTTACGTCGGTGTCCCCAGTGCCTCTTTGTTTCCGCGAATTCTATCTCCCATCCGAGACCAGCAGCATATATGTTTGTATTGTTTATGAGGGGCGTGTGTGTGTGTGTGTGCACATCATCGCAGGTCACTGGGATTGTTGGTGGAAACGGTTGACGGTGGAGACGTACCATCACCATCATCCATCGCGCGACGCTTTGTCTGGGACGGTTCCTCGGTCGGTCGGGCCCTGAAAACGACGACGAACGACGACGAGCGCACTGGCGACAATTTGTCTGGCGGACCCGCCACCGACGCCGTCGTAGCGTCGGCAACGGCGGCGGTGGCGGTGGCGGTGGCGGCGGCAGCGACGGTTGCGGTCGGCCGGCCGTGTCGCTATGCTGCGCGTTGGTGTGTGCGAGCATGCCTGCCCGTGTGTGTGTGTGACGAACGAAGCAACCGAGGAAGGCAAAAGCCGACAATCAAAGCACCCTTTGCTCTGGCAGCATGGTTCCGCACACCAACATACATGTGCGTGTGTGTGTGTGTGTGTGTGTGGCGAGGCACCTTGTATGTGTGTTCGGTTCGGAAGCGAATGCGAGAGCGAAGAGAGCGAACGGGCGAACGAGGCGAGCGAATGATCCACTTGTCTCTCCGTCGCGTCGCGTTCCCTCGGAGTTCGTTCTCCCATTGATCCCAATTCGAGGCGGCGGCCGAGTGTCTCGCGCGCCGCGAGATCGCTTGGAATAGTGTGCGCGCCGGAGAGGGGGTGGCGGCGGCGAGTGGGGTAAAGGTATGCTGCTGCAGTGTGTGGTAGCGGCCATTATCTCTTTCGTGTCCGCGCTGCTGGCGTGTAGTGGGTAGCGGCATTTGCAACGTTGCCACGTCGTCGTCGTCGTCGTCGTCGCCGTCGCCGTGATGATCATCGCGGCGTCATCGTCATCAGGCGGATCCGACGGACGTAGAGTAACAGGTAAAACAGGTGGCGCGGGGTTACCCGATTGCTTCGTTTTTGGCAAAAGTATCCACATACTCAAACACACATACACACGTATGCGCGCTCGCTCGCTCGCTTGCGTTTGCACGATTATTTTTAGTGGACATTTTTGCGCAAAAATAAATCATCTTCGCACCGGGCGCGCGCGCGCGATCAGCAGCAAGAGCAGGAACCAGGAGCAGGAATGTCATGCGCGGCGCAGTGACGGCAGCGGGAGCGGCAGCGGCAGTCCGGCCACCAACACACGATATGGCAACAGTGCGCTCGTGCGAGAGAGTAGAGGCGGCGATGTGGGAGAGAGAATTCAAACCGAAGAGAGAGAGGACTCACGGCCCGTTGACGCTCTGCTAGACTTGCTGGTGTCCGCTGCTGGTACTGGCGGGCGCGCGCGCGCCTTCAAAACCTACGCTACGCCGTCGCCGCCGCCGCCACCGTCGCAACGGCTGCCGAGAGAGCGGTTCGAGGCAACCATCTTCTTTCTCATTCCTTCAGTCCATTCCGAGAATCCATTGAAAGCGGTCGTCGTCGTCGGGGTACGCACGCACGCACGCCGAGCAGCGCACTTTGGCTCCGGATTCAGTGCGTTTTCTGTCGACTGTTCTTCGAGGCGTCGGCATTTCGTCGCCATCAGTCAATCGTAGAAGCCGCACGATTTTTCGTACCCTCAGCAGCAACTCACCAGCGCTTTTCGTATTTATTACAACAACTCTCTACGTAACGCATCCGCCGTGTGTCGCGTGTGTGTTTTTCTGTGCCTCAAACCTGTTGTTCTGTGTGTCCTCCGTGCCAGTTTTTCGCCATTATTTGTTTCCGGTGTGTGGTTTTTTTTTTTGGAGTTTTTCTGTGTTGTCTACTGCAAGATCCCCCCGGTGTGTGGTGCGTCTCCATGCAACAAACCCTTAAGCCGGACACCGCGTGCTCTGGTAGTGGAGTGTGTTGAGCAGACAGTTGCGCTGCCGTCGGGAAAACGGAGATTTGACGGGCGAGAAGTGATGATGTTCAGCGGTACGAGCGCGCACCGTGCGACCACCGCACTCACATCATCCTCATCACTATTCTATGATGTGCCAGAATTTTAGAACTAATAACACAACAATAAAATAAGTGAAACGATTGTGCCTTCAATTGCAATAGTATCTCTACGTGTGCGTATGTGTACCGTGCAAAACTAGCCGCCAATAATAACAGAGTAACCACAGAGAGAGAGAGAGAGAAAAGAAGTGCCTTCTACTGATTATACTGTATTCTGTTTGCGTTTATAAAACTCCGTGATCGTGTTTGGTGTGGGATTAAGAAAAGGAAAGGGAGTTCTGGCCACTAATTTCGTGCGTGTAACTTTCGTGTGAGTTTGCGCTTGAATGTGCAGGAATCACGAACTGGTGTCAGCATCCAAGTGCAGCAGTAGCAGTAACGACAGCAACAACAACAAAGTCATGGCCCACGGTGTTGGAGGTCTTGTCATGGGAATGATGATGGGAATGAAGAGTGAAGCAGCAGCAGCAGCAGCAGCAGCAGCGGCCGCAGCCGCAGCCGTGGCTGGCAAAGTATCGTCCTCACATCCGAGCGCCACATCGACGATGCGATCGGCAGGACCCCCACCGGCCCCGTCACCGTCGTCCTCGTCGGCAGGAGGAAATAGTAACAACAACCACCACAATGCCAAGATGGGCTCCCGGCGGATTTTTACGCCCCAGTTCAAGCTACAGGTACTCGACTCGTACCGGAACGATGGCGATTGCAAGGGTAACCAGCGAGCGACGGCCCGCAAGTACGGCATTCACCGACGGCAGATACAGAAGTGGCTGCAGGTGGAATCGAACCTGCGTTCCGTTGTGGCCAACGGTGGCAGTGCCGTCGGTTCGGCAGCCGGCGGTAGCAACAGCAGCAGTGGCCACACCACCGCCACCTCCGGAGGAAGCGCCTCATCATCTGCTTCCTCGTCCGTTGCGTCGTCACCCTGCTCTCCGGTTGCAGCGGCGACGGCTGCCGGTGGTGGTGCATCGATGAAAATAAATCTTCTTAATCATCATCACCACCACCCACATGTGGCGCTGTCGCACCACCACCACCACCACCACCTCCCTCACCATCCGCACCCGCATCATCATCCGCTGCTGCACCCGATGGCGCTCTCGCATCATCATCATCCGCATCATCCCATTGCGGCGATGCACTATCAGCATCATCTGCAGGCGCCACCGCACCACCATCAGGGTTTAACGATGGCCGGGTTGCCAGCAGCGAGCTATCATCATCACCAGCATCAGCAGCAGCAGCAGCAGCAACACCATCACCACATACTGCCACAGCAACAGCAGCAGCAGCACCAGTTGGCGTTCCATCAGCCACCGTTACCGCCACCACCACCATCGTCCGGTGCTGGACTGGCCGTGGACAGCAGCAGCAGCAGCAGCGCGGCCAGACACCGCGTCGCGTCTCGCGGCGGTAATGGTGCCGCCGGCGTTGGCGCTTCATGTAGCGTGTCGTCGTCGTCGTCGTTGGCGTCGCCCGTCCAAACCCACACAAACCAGGCACGGCCGACCAGCTCAGCAGCAGCAGCAGCAATACCTGTTTCGTCGTGTTCGCCCCTCTCGGTCGCTTCCTCCGTTGGTGGCGTTTCCTCGTCCTCGTCGTCGGTATCATCCGCGGTGTCCGCTTTGTCACCAGCTTCGCTCGCGGTGGTGCGTTCACCGTCGTCAACCAGTCTGCTGCCATCGTTGCGTTCACATGACGACGAGTCGCCCGTGCTGCCATCTGGTGTTGGTGCGTCGTCGCCATCGTTGATCTTCTCGCCCGTTCCGTTGCTAGCAGCAGCAGCAACAGCAACAGCAACAGCCAACGGCGCTGGTGCTGGTAGCACTAGTGAGCATGGTGCGGCCGCCGCCTACTACAACCAGTACTATAGCCACTTCCGTGCGGCGGTTGCAGCGGCCGCCGTCATACAACGCACCGACCATCCGATCGACTTGTCCCGTCCGTCGACACATGATCATCATGCGCATCAATTGGCATCAGCTCCGTCGTCACCTGCAACAGCAGTGCGACAACCATCGCCAGCCATCTCATCACACGACGGTGGTGAACAGACGGTCACAGTTGGTTCCGATCACGAGGAGGAGATCAGTGTTGTCGAGGAAGATGATGAACATGAGGCGAAAGTGGCCGCGGCAGCGGCAGCAGCAGCAGCAACAGACAGACTGCATCCCGGGTGCAACGATCGCGAAATGGAAGAGGAAGAGGAAGCTTGGGATCTCTCCTGTCGGAACCGGGCTGATCTGAAACGATCCTACTCCGCCATGCTGCAGACCAGCAGCAGCAGCAACAGCAATACCGCCAGCAACGGTGGATTGGCCGATGCCAGTGAAACAAGCCGGCCACCCAAATCGATCAAGCTCTTCAAACCATACCTGTTGGATGATGAGGTTGAAGGACGGAATGGGGACGAGCAGCAGCAGGAGCAGGAGCAGCAGAACCGTCGCCGGCAACGCCGTGACTCGGCGCTGGTCGTTGATGACGATAAAGACTCGACGCGTGAATCGCCTGCCATCAGCGAGGAGCGCCATCATCAGCACTCCTCCACGCTTCATGCGTATCCAATCATCTGGAGCAACAGTAACGCCACGTCATCACCGGTTTACTACGAGCATCCGCTCTATCCGTCGGTGCCGTCATCGCTCACCGGTGGAGCACCACCAACGGCAGCATCAGCAACGGTGGTAGCGCTCACTACTACCGACGTTGGTGATGGAGAGCGTATTCGCGGGTGGACCTCACCGCAGGCCTCGCCGGTGTCGGGCTACGATAGCTCCACCTCGATCTCCTCCGTGTACAGTGGACCGGAAGAGGATACCATCATCACCTCGAGCAGCAGCAGCAGCAGCAGCAGCATCATCAGCAGCAGCGGCAACAGCGTGACAGCTAATGGCAGCAGAAGAGGTGACGATGATGGTGGTGATACTGCTGGTAAGCAGCAGCACCGCGAGGATGAAGACGTTCTGAAGCAGCAAGCCATCGAGAGCTTCTATCACGATGTGGCCTGCCGTGGGGATTACCGTGCCGTGGCCAACAAGTACAACATCAGTCGCAAGTACGTGGAGAAGTGGCTGCAACAGAAGCCGGAAACTGACGATCACCACCACCACCACCATCGCCACCATCATCACCATCATCATCAGCACCGTCATCATCCGACGGGTGGAGTTTCCCGGGGAGCACCGCAACCACCACCTCCTCCATCGCTAGTCGTTGGTTAGATTCTCAGTAAGTTAGTTTAGCCACAAGCACACACACACACGTGTGTGCACGATCGCGATCATCATTGTCTTCGGAGGCCATTTTTTTTTAGTGTGTAGTTTGTTATAGTTTAACTGGATTGTGATATATTTCAAATATGTTTTTTTGGTCAAATAATCCGCGTAACAACAGAGAAGGAGAGAGAGAAAGAGAGCGACAGACAGTGAGGGATCGAGAGGATGGAATAGAACGAAGAAGAGTTCTCCTCCTGGGAGAAGGATATAGGATAGAAGCCGCCGAGAACAACACACGAGCAGGACTTGTGGTGTGTACTTCAGCTTGTCCCTCGATCAAAAGCCATACCCGGGGAGGTTGAATGTGTGCTGCTTTCACACATTATTAGACCCTAGGATTTCTCTCTCTCTCTCCCTCTCCCCGTCTCGAGATATATCCTCCCGTGCGTCGCGTCAGGTAGTAGCAATGAAACGCATCTTCTTAAGCACCGGGAATCCCCACTTTACGCAGGTGCGCGCAATGCACCGGTTTGGGTGCCATAAGGAGGAGATGGAAGTGAGAGAAGAGAAGCGCGTATCATCATCAGGAGCTAGGAGGAGATCATCTCAGGGGATATGTTATTGGGAGCGCCAAAGCCCTCTGCATCAGCACCACCGGTGTCTCTGCTGCTGCTGCTATGTTTCTATTGCAGGTCAGGTATTCAAGGCAACTGATTGGCTTCACTGGGAGGAGGGACACTGGGTAGGTGTTGAGCCAAACCTTTTGCCACCTTTTACGGCAGCATATTTAATGAGACATACACACCACATATTTCGGGTGGCGTTTTGAGTGAGGGCCTCTTTCGCACCTTTTTTTTCGTGAGCGGGAAATTCCCATTGCTCGCGGCCAAGAACTGGGAGAAGCGCAGCCCCTAATCCTTCGCGCATCCTTGCTGTGGAAAGTGTACTCGAATGAACCCTGGAGAGGTACCGATAGAGAGGGAACACGGCGGCAGGATCATTGATATGTTGGTGTGTGGCCCCCTTTTTTGTCGCATAATCATAACCACAGCGGGGCCACATTGTCTGAGGTTCTGATCACCTGCGGCGCAGTATGTGCGCACCACCTCCTCAAGTGCGAGTGGTTTTATGTTTCCCCCCTTTTTTTTTAAGTTGCGCTTTTAAAAGCTGCCACCTCATCATTATTGAGGAGAACGTTCTATTATTAGTTCACGAGCGGCGGCGACCACACCGCCGCGATGATGACAACGAGGAAATAAGGAAAGGGAAAGAAGAAGTGGGTAGTGTGGCCGGTAGTAGTGTGTGACTTCGTTTTGTCAAGTTAAAAACAACTCGCGATCACCACAGCACTACCAGAGTAAGAACGCAAAAAAAATAAGTCAATAATAATGCATACTGCTCTGCCGTGGCCGGCTCTGCTGTACACCGGGCGCATATTTTTGTACCCTGTTGTAATTGTAGCCGCCATATCAACCTGCTCTACCTCCTTCGCTTCCTCCTCCTTCACACCCATAGGTGGTGTTGAGGTTCTTGAACGACGGGGGAAACTCATCATAATAAGCACACGATGTCAATGGCAACAAACGTAGAGGCCAAGCATATGGGAAGGGGTGTTGTGTGGTCGCCGCTCGATGACGATCGCTTCGACGATCAAAAACCGTTTGTGTCAGCAGCATAGAAAAAGTGTGCGATATGCTGCGCGTTGATTGCGCATCGCAGGGGGGACCATTCTTTACCGCGTAACGGTGAATTTGGTTGTGTCGTCTTTCGAAGTATCTTTTTTTTTTGTTGGTGGGGGGTCACATGCACTTTCCGATGCCTTGGCGGAATGCGCCAATTATTGTGTCTCTCAAGTTCAGGATAGGACCACCCTTCACGCAAGGCAAACAGTTGGCACCGGTGTGTGTGGCCACAGGAAAAATGATGAAAAAAGCGATAAGAAATAGCACGGGAAAGAGGCAAGGACAACATTAGCTAGCAGTGAGGTTTTAGGCTTAAGCTTAACGAGAGGATATCATCATGCTCTCCCGGAGGAGGATGGTGGAAGAAAAGAGAGCTTATGGAAGGTGGAAGTAGGTGCGTTTTGCGCGGTAACTGAAATTACAGGAAACGTATATCAATAAGCAATAACAAATTGTAAGAGGAACCCTTAATTATTGTGAACTACAGTGCCTAAATGAAAACAAATCAAACGTGTTGAATAGTGTTACTTTGCTAGATGATATATATATATATACACGCATACATACATACATACATACATATTCTTAGTCGTAATCAGTAAGCTTAAACTAGAGCGCGAGAGACAACTATAGATAGTAGGAGCCGCTGGTGCTGCCATTCGTTTGACAGCACGGAAGGAAGGGGGGAAGGCATCATTGATCGAGTTTAAGAAACACAGCAAATACTTATATCAAAAGCAACGATCCACAACGATATTGTACATACGAAACCCCCTAATACACAGGCTAGGAATGGTTCTGGAAGAGGAAAAGGCAAAACACGACGGAAGGGAGTAGAGTGCCTCTTTGCTGCTGTTTTCCTCAGAACGCGAAACACAAATCATACAACAAACAATTAACAAATAACATAACAAAGTAAATCAAGTGCCAATACGACGATACTGTATAGTTTAGGATTAGTAACGAGTGTGTGTGTGCGGGCCAATTTTCTGTTTCAGAAAGATTAGACCAGTGTAACAAAAATCGTTTGTTGCTGCAAGGAAGGATGAGTTGGATGAATTGAGAATAAAACATAAGAATAGTACTGAAATGATAACAAAAGCGAGTCCTTTTTCATTAAATTGATAGACGTAAAATGAAAGAAATGTGTTTACTTCCCTGGAGTGTAAGTATACAGGTTTATGCAACGCCATGGTTTATGTTTTCCTCACGCAGTTACTGAATATTGTTTTTTTAATTCGTCAAATTTTGGATTGTAGTCCACTTCAGGGCAGACATTTTCCTCTTGTTACTTTACTTACTCTTGTTCCACTTTAGGTCCGTTTAACTAAAGAAAACCGCAATGCTGTACTGCTGCCACTGATATTGATGTGAACCGGTATTGTTTTGATAAGGCATAACCTAAAGAACACATCGGTTGTGTTAGTATCCCGAAAATATAAGCTTTTTATTGTTTCTTGAAGAATTTGCTGTTACAAGATGAAATATACAGTAGACAAAAAAAGGGTATCCATTCCTATGTGTTTCTCTTGTTTTATTATTACACAGCACCTCCATCGCTTACAATAATAAATTCCCAGCATGTTTGCAGCTTTGCATAGATTTCTGGTACAATTGTTCCTTCCTACAAATCAGTCATCAGAGCAATACCCAAGCCGTACGGAAATGTGTTTAAACTATACTATTTTTCTAGATAATGCGAGTAAATCATTACTTTTTCGCGCTTGAGTGCCTAAATAGCCGACGGCTTAGCGCAAGAGCGTACAAAAAGGCCTAAATAATTGATGGTATTGTGCTTAGAATTTTAGCAATGTTAAAGATTTAAAGTCGCAATTCTTACTCAAAAACAGATGATGATATGTGGTGAACATATCCGTATGAGGTGCTAGATTTGAAGTTGCTTCATACTTAACGATCAATGATTGATGAGATCCACGTAATTTGATCATTTCACTCCTGCACAGTTTAATAGATAATCAGGTTCGAAAAAGAAAGATCCATCTTATAAGACATGCGATTAATTCTTAGCAACATTGGTGCTGATCATCACCTTATGCATCCTAGAGCCCATTGTCAATTATAAAATGAAAATCCGTTAATACTATTCGTAACTGGTTCCCAATCTATAGAAAAAGTTAATTTGTTGGTCACTTTAATTAAACTTCAGTCGAAATCATACTGGTAATTAAAGATAAACATATTTCGCATCAACAACATTTATTTATTCGTGTTGGAAATTCAACACAGTTATAATCGAACATTTTATCGTACTAATTGGCGACTTTTAAATATTCATCCCCGGTGGAGACAATTGCAGTTTTGTGAGTTCAGAGCGAGAAATGTTGACTACCGTTGTATAGATCGCAGCCAATTTTACATGCTGCATGTTGGCAGAAGCTGTGCATTACATACGCGAAAACCTCAGAGTCATCATGTCGACTCGATGTGATCAAGAAGATCGTTCACACATCTTCTGCTTGTATGAGTAAAGTAAGTACCGTGAACTATACCGAACTAGCTGACGAATCGGACGACATTTTCGTTTTTTATCATTGGAATAAGAGCACCGGTACAATAATTTTAACAGCAAGTTTTTGTCACCGAACCTCCTTTTCGATTTCAAATCTCATCTCATACGATCGATAATTCTTAAACCGAACCGAACCGAACCAACGCACAAATTGTTTTCTACGCGATCCCATGTAACGCATCATCAACCAGCGAGCTGATGGAGCTGATCAATTATTGCAACAAATTCGCGCACGCTTTACTAGCCCGCGAGATAGCGAGATAAGAGAAAGATGGAAGACCGATGGAAGGCATTTCCTCCAGCCATCCATATTGTATGAGGTTAACCGTACCGTGACCGCAGACCGCGTGAAGTCGGATGTCAGGTTTTGGTATCGTATCCGAGCAATACACTACTATGCGAAAGTGAATCGCCTGGACAAAAGAGACGCCAGAGAAATTGTAAAACCAAAAGACCGAAAAATTCATTCCACCACCAATGCATTTCTCTGCCCCCCCGGGCTCGGCGCTTCGGCGGTGCGTGGCCATTCAGCCGGTAACGTTCGCAGGTTCGTCCGAAATTGCCGGTTTTATGAGTTTATTGAAGCAACGCCAACCACGATCCAGAAAGGGGCAATCGCGATCCGCCGAATCACTTGACTCGCTCGCCCTCCTGACTTGACTTTCACTATCAGTCACTGGGTTGTGATCCTCGCGGTAATGTCTTTCTCTCGCTTCGGTTCGGTTCCGCTGTGATAAAGCTATCCATCCTGATTGTGATCCTCAAAGGTGTTCAAAGTTCTCTGGCTCTCTGGGCAACGCTTGACGACTACTTCGATCAACGCGTAAGAATCTATATCGAAGGGAGATTCTCGGGGATCGGGGAACCTGCCGACGGGCACCTGGCCCACCTGCCGGCCGGCTGAGAAGATCGATAAAACTTTCACTAAGTACACCACTAATTGAATCACGGGGACACACGGACACGCAACTCCAACCACACCACACGTCAGCACACTCCATAGCCCATGCCCTCGAATTGTCCTTGAACCGACAAATTAACGGGTTAGTGGTGGAAGCGAGAGCGGCCAGCTGGCTGCCTGCATTTTGGCGCTGGACGGCATGACGGCGGTTGGCCAAATCTCATGTTTCACGCCGTTAACCCTCTTTGCGAGAGGAACCGGGGGGCGTGAGGAAGAGGGAATGTAACGTGGGCACTTCGCGTATCGCATTACCGGCACTGTGAACCAATTACGATGACCGAACCGAGACACCAGGTTCCCCGTGTGTCCTGGCGCAGATTAACGGGTCACTTCCGACAGGTATACGTGTGGTATGGCGGAATGTGTGTTTCCATGTTTTTCTCCCTCTTTTTCTGCCATTTTCTATGGGATGTCTGTGTGAAACCCTTTTCAGTTTTTGGGTTGCGTCATTGGTATGCCCTCTGGACTGGGACGGGCCATTCCAATGTCATCGGTTGGTCACGTATACCTTGAGTGAGGTCATTCGATGGAACCGCTAGAATCAGATGATTTGATTGGTGAAATGATGGTTTTATCGTCGAAGAATGGGAGCAAATCTATAGTTAGATCGAAGACTCTTGCTGGCCACGACCTCTGGTTCGCTTCCCCCTCCGTTACGCAGTGGCCGGAACGGAACGATTTTGCTTTCTCATTGACGGCCGTTTGAGAAAGGCCGCCTCCGGGTGTACCCTCGGACCCGTTTAGCACAAAATCCGCACGCAAAAGGGTATAATTTAATTAACAACTCCAGGGTGGTGGTGGTGCTGGTATGGTGTGACCGAACATGCCATCCACGCATTGGTAAGTCCGTGCTTTGGACGATAGCTAGACCCCAAGAATGTCCGCCATGTCCGTACGTCCAAGGGTATACGCACTACAAGATTCTTGCCTCAGCGCGGCATAAGCTAGCTGAAAATCAACTGTAGATAAACAATTCCGGAAGTCTCGATCAGCTTTTGCTTAAATTAATCGACACTTGGCAAAAAATAAGGAACCGAACTTCAAGATCAAGATCGATTGACCTCACACTACTACCCGCTAGTGAACGCCTGTCGTGCCGAGTTGAAGGATTTGCTTCGAGCCTTCGAGGATGATGGATCCGGAGCATCCGGAGCGAAAGACTCCTGTAGCCATCGCCCTCCTATAGAGTGGACTTTCGAGTCCCACGGCTTGTCAGCAATTAGGCGATCGAGGCGGTGGATATAATGGATCGATGGACCAAACCTCCCCCCGTCAATCGCTTCAGTAAGTCTCCCACGACGCGGTTGTAGCACATTCCCGATGGGGTTTTGATAAGGAGATGCCTTCGATAACGACCTGCCTAGTCGGCGGCGCAATGGCGTATAGTTAGCTACTCGTGAGAGCTTTTGCGACTTACGAATATGATTACGGACAGTTTTTGATAACAATAAGACAGTCAATGTATTTAGTGGTAAGGGCATACGAGTCACGTGTTGTGAGTAATCCTTTTTTTTACGATGTTTATTTCTTTTATTTCCAAGACACTGGCTTTGCTATAGTACTACTTCCTGGGTTAGGTACTGCTTATAGGTACTGCTTTTTACCTATTTGCTAATTTGAATTTTGAAATCAATGCTAACTATGTTTTGCTTTCTTCAAAAGTAAATTTAAAAGTTTTTAAGTAATGCCACATTCTGAAACATCTCGATAGAGGATTTTCTTAAACATACAAAACGTTCTAGGAAATGGTACGGTCTGAAATTAATAAACACATCATTGCGGTTGACGAAGTGCAACGTTCGAACATGTGACCGTTTGATGCGTCTTTCAAGTAAAAAAAAAGGATTATATTCTACTGATAGAAGCATTATTGAACGTTTCCATTGCAGTTATGAAGTGCGCGGCCAGCGCGGAATTTTGACGCACCATCATCGCATGCGTAAGTCAAGGAAAGTTGGTTGTTGGAAGAGATGTGAAATATACATGCCCCTTTTTAATATTTTTTTCAACATCAGTTCCCGCTTTTGATTTGATTTGATTAAAGTATTTGCGGCAATAATTCTGGACTTTTTTTGCAACATTCTTGGCCAAACTAAAACAAATACAAATATGACCATCTTGATGAAAGTGTTATCGGTCGTTAGTTACTACTTTCTCTCATCTTTCAGATAGTACTCAGAATCCGGTGTCGGTAGAACTCCCTATCTTTTGAAGCGATTCATTAAGAAAGTCTTTCTTCAATACTGTTAATACAATAAAAAGATAAACACTGTGCAGGCAAATGTTTTTTTTTAGAAACTAAACAATAAGTATTTAGAATGAACGATGCAGATGGTACATACATTGCGTGGGGTAACATTTCGTCTTCGACATTTTCCAGAAAGTTTTATGAACGATTTATCAACATTTATTTGACCCGGCGGCTTTAATGAACAATCTCTTTACTATGGGCCCTATTGCGATTGTCTTGTCTGACCAAAAAGGAAAAAATATACCATTTTCAGTCTCGTTTACAAGGCTCAGAGTCTGTTGCCAAAACCTACCAAATTGGATATTTAAAAAATCAAAGTGATACTAAGAAAGTTAACCTATCTATTGAAAAGTGGCACGGAGGAAATCATATTCATAACATTGGAATAAATGAGTTAAAATATTTAAACATTTTGCTGAATCTATGGCATGTGAATTTTCATACAAGACGTTATGAAATACTTAAAACAATAGGCGGTAAATGGCGCTACAGATCGTCAAACGGAAATGCCTTGTAATAAGCTGCATTTAATCCGCGATTGGAAGGTGTTATCAACAATGTCGGCCGCGTGTTGGCCACTTCGAAACACCACTTAGCACACTCTCACACACACGCACACCGGATGTTACCGGATGTAGCGCTAGTTGAAGCCATAACACGGCTTATCCTGAACTGGTCAATAGGCCGATCAAGCCTATTTTTAATCTACGCTACGCGAAAGGATCGCAATGCTGAGCGCCGGTCAGCCGTGCGCTCGAGGCCGGCCGGTCTCGGTACGCCATCCGCCGTTCGCCGTTCGCCAGTTGTTGATTTCGCCTCGGCAGGCAACCGCCATGCAAATGTTTTGCTCCGTTGATTACGCCCCATCCCGAGGTCAGGCGGGATCAGGTTGATCAGGAGGCAGTAGCGGTTCGGCTGCTTCGGAAGCCGGAACAGTAGCACTCACGACGGCAAAAGGAAGGAACGCGGAGGAGCGGCGAGTCGATGTGTGATGACATCTCGTGAGGCACCTCGAGCGGGCCTACAACGCGATAACACGTGGCTCATCATGGATCCAGCATGTCTGCCGCATTATCTCCTGCGGGTGAGGTTCCATAGGGAGAGTTTGATGCCGAAGTGATGTCCTTTTTGATGTTCAAAACCTAAATCGTAATACTAGCCATCCGGTGGTGAGGAATGGAGAAGACGGAAGTGGAACCAACAGAAAAAAAAACCCGCATAAATAATCTACTACGCCCCCCGAGACCTTCGGAAATCGTGAAACGATAAGATGTCAACCAGTGGTGACCGAAGCATCGGTTTTGCAATATGTCGCAACTGACAAGTTTGTCATCAGAATTGCTGATAATTCGGCGATTATGAACCATAGGAAGATGCATCTGATGGAGCGGCCGGGGGGCGGGCAACAATCTGTCGCTTTGATTGGGGCGCACTAAGGCGCATTCGAAAAACAAAAAATCGGGCCAAAAAAGCTCATGAACTGTGCGGTCCTGTTTAGCGGTTTGCTGGTCAGAGTAGCCCGATTGAGTTGACAGTGCCGCGTGTTAAAATAGCTTGATTGGCTCACTTTTCTCTTTTGCTGGTTTCTGCTTTTTATGTCAACCGATACTTGGGCTCTTGTTTATTAATACTTGCGGAACGGTATTTTTAAGCGAAATTTGTTTATTTTAAGTTTATTTCGAATGTCGCGTCATCGGGTACGAATGTGTGGTTTCTCGTAATTGACGATCCAATCCAAACGCGGGGAAAACATGCGCGTACTTATTCGTACCCGAAACGTGTTTCCGTTTTTTCTAAATAATGCTCACATCAAACACCGGGACACACCAGATACCAGATAGCCGAAATATGCCGTGAGAGTGTACCACGTGAATGTTGTTGAAAATAAACGAAAAATTGTTTGAATACCGGTTGCTCAAGGAACAGTTTTGTGTTATTTTGATTATCACAACCATAAACGCCAATAAACTCCTATGTTGTGTATTTTCGTGACCTCCGTCTAAAGGACCATCTGCTCAATGTTGCGTGATGCGATACGAGATCACTTCGATAGTGATAGGGTCTGCGATTATCACACTCTTACCGAATGACGATCGCAATCGGTTATCGAAGAGTAAGCATTCTCTTCGAAACTCATCTTGATCCGATCGTAGGCAGCTTTTTTCATTGTAATGTCTTGTTTGATGATCATTCTTGATGATGAGCCTAAAAAAATAATAATGCAGGTAGCCCCGTCGAGATTTTGTTGAATTTCCCATTTTTCGATTTTTGGCAGATTTTTGAAGTTGAGAAAGTGATGCTTTTTTCGATGTTGCCTCAAAAAACGAGTTTTAGATATTTTTTTTTAGAAAAAGTATCAACAATTTTTGCAAAAATGCCTGGCAATAAGTATAAAGACTAATAGTTAAAAATTTCAAGTCGATCCGTTCAGTAACGGTCTCGGAAAACGTGGAAATTTTAAAAACGCCTTAGCCCTCACCACGTTTTGGGGAAGTTTGTAACGAGGGGTTGTGAGGTTCCGTTTCGGCTGGGGCTACTTTGGCCGAAGATCTCGTTCTCGCGCGAAAGAGTGAGGGAGAAAAAAGAGTTCGACCTAACACCCTCGACAAGTCCCACGACGAAGCTCCAAAAAAAGTGTCCCTCTTTCGCCCTCGCAAAAAGAGTGAACGAGAAAAAAGCTAGATTTTCCTAACAGCGATTTCAACACTTTCCTCTGAAGGCGAAAGGTAAAAGATTTGCTCCATAATGTATACATTTTGGCGCATTTGGCACGTTTCTCCAGCTAGAGGGCGCTGAAGAAGAGAAATATTTGAAATGTTTCAGTTGAAATTTTGCTCGAAAAGCTCGAGAAAGAGTGAGCGAAAAAAAACACGCAACACCCATCTCGCTCGTACTGTTTACAGTTATGACCGATAGAATAAGCGCAGTGTGGCCACTGTGTTGAAATCGCTGAAAAAGTGGCAATGTTCAAACCTTTAGCACGTTGCGTGAACTTCTTGATAAATATAAAGGTAATAAAAGTAAAATCCCCGTATACGCCTTATACGCCTAACTCAATAAACTCTCAGTAAAAAAGTCCATTTTATAAATTTTTAACTTATGCTTTTTTTTTAACCAAAACGCGTTTAGTTTATCGATCATCACTGTAGAGAGTGGTCTATCTCGCTCTTTCTGACGCACCTCATAAGCGCAAGAGCGAGAAGAGCATCCGCTACAGTAGTGACCGATAGAATAAGCGCATTTTCCTCTAAAAGAGCAAAATTTTCAGTTAAGAATTTAAATTTTAAGCGCAAAATGGACCGCCTAGCACTGTACCGTTGTTTTGGTTAGCACGTCGTTGCACAAAAAATTGAAAGTTTTTAACAATTTTTGAACTCTTTTCGTGTGTTTTGCTTTAAAGAAAAAGCTGATAAGAACAAATACAAGTCTTTTGCAACTCCCGCCGTCGTTCCCTTTGCAAAAGAGGGTCGGAACAGCGGAAGAAACGCAAAAAAAGAGTTGAAATTGTGTGGTCTTCTCGAGTCGTTCATCAATGAGAGGAGAACAAAAGCCTGATTAGCGTAGCGGATGCTGCTTATTTTCGCTGGTGTGGGCGTTCGGACGACGTTGGTGTCAACGGTGGCGGTCAATTGTTGCAGATTCTGAGACGATTCGGCGCGATTGTCTTTCACTTTCGTTGCCACAAGTGGCGTCACACGTTCTCCCCCACCACCGGAATTCCGTCGACGGATCCAAGGACAACCAGGTGTGAGTAGAAACTCATTTTGGATACCACACCACACCAAAAAAAAAAAAACGCTCCAGCTGTGACCAGTCGAACGGTGCAGCGTTGTTGCTTATTACATAAATCGATGGTTGGTGGGGGGAGCGGAGGTCGCTCGTTCCGCAACCTGTTTTCCAGTCTCCGTAGTTTACTAGACCCCGCAAGTCCGTTCGAAACCAACAGCAACAGTAATAAGTGTGTGGCACTGTTCCATCTGAACAAATAGAGTGCACGGCAGTTCCGTGGTGGCCGATAACACGAGTGTGGTGTACGCGGTAACGCATCCACTCTTATCTCGATTACGCGCCTGCCTCCAGCACATGAAACTATATTGTCTGTGCGCCTCACACTCCACTCCTCTTCTCCAGCTTCCGTTATCGTGTGCCACTGTTTCGCTTTCATAAGGTTGTCTCCTATTAACAATCATTCTTCATACTTTTTCTTGGCAGGTAGGTCGGGTTGTCCGCGGCTAGCAAACGAGACAGCAAAGGCCGCAAACGCACGATGATGCACATGACCTTTTGGTGGGGCTCGAACGTGGGCGATGTGTTCTTCAGTGGATTGACGGTTAATGGTACGGGTGCCATGGTGGCACTCTGCCTAACGCTCACCCTCCTCTCCGTGGCGTACGAAGCGTTTAAGGTAAGACCCCAGGCTAAGACGGCTAGGTCGTTGACCGACCGATAGTCTTATCATTCGTAGATAAATGCAATCAGTGACCGGACATTTCAAATTCGTTTTCTATGCCCTTTTTGTTTTGTAGATCCATGGGGCCAAGGTACGGGCGCGAACGGCGCGAGAACGGGTACGGGCGGCTTCGTGTCCACCGAGCGAAAGTGCCACCTTGCTCTCGCTGGAAGGGGCCGGCAGTAGCCACGCCGGACCATCCCGGATGGCGGGCGGTGGTCCAATGTCGAAGAAGATCGTGCTGCTGCTCTCCGAGGCGATCGTCTTCCTCTGCCATAGCGTGCTCGGTTATGCGCTCATGCTGACGGTCATGCTGTACAATGGGTACCTGTTTGTGGCCGTCGTGGGCGGAATGGGGCTCGGGTACTTCCTGTTCGGCCATCTGTCGATGAAGGTGAACATGGAGAACTTCCAGGCGCACCAGAACAAAGTGATCTGTACCTCGCGCTGCCTTCAGCAAGGTAAATAATGGGCAAGATCGATCGTTCGCAAGATCATCCATCCAACAGGTTCACTGTGCGTTCCTCACGGATCGCGTTCTTCATCCTTTCGCTCATTGATAACATTTCCTTCCTCACGAACTCTATCTTTCATTCTCTTTCTCTCTATCTCTCTCTATCTCCCACTCTGTATTGTTCGTCGATCGACGGGATCATCACTGGGTGCCATTGTGAATGTAGCCGAAAGCTGCGCCATGAGCCACTCTGCCCCCTGTCCTTCCTCTGTATGTGACAATCGGTTCTAGTACCGTGTTCTCGCTACCTCCTTACCGCTCCCTTGGTTTCGCTCTGTTGTTTATAATTATGTTTGTTTTGTTCTCTTTCTTTCTATTATTTCTTTACACTCCACTTCATCCCATCCCATACATCCTGTAGCGTACATCTCGAACTAACTATCAAACGCTCCACTAAACGCTAAGCAGCATTATGTGTTACCACTATCTCCATCCAACCAATGCACCCTTCATCTGTCTTCATCGTCCACATGGCGGCCACATCGTTAACCGTCGCGTCGTCTCTGTGTGCACCCTGCTGCAAATGCTGCTGCTTCATTTCAGAATCTGTTAATCCCTCCGCATCTACAAGCCTCGATCACCGTACCATGCTGCACGACGATTCGACAGCACACGTTTCCCCGGCAACGGCCTCCGGTTCCAGTGTTCCGGCGATGACGGTTTGCCACTAGAAGGAATCTTTCTCTTCCAGCTGCTTAGGATAACGCACAAACAAACCATCCACCGAACCCCGCCGAACAGAAAGACGATAGTACCCATACCTGGCGGAATCGCCACCGCCAAAGTGAAGTGAAAACTGTGATTCTAGGGAGAGACGTCCAATCAATCGCCAAACCCGCATTTTCGGTTTGTGTTTGGTTTTGCCGCGTGCCGAGTTGTGCCAAGAAGCGCGACAATTTGCTGCGCTCCCAAACGTACGACCCCCCATTGACAATATTCTAAACATTGAGTGCTATCCGTACCACGCGTTTTTTTATATAGGCGTCCTTTGTCCGCAATACGCAATTGTTCCGTTTGTGATATTTTGTTTGTTTGACCGACCGGTTTTGTTAGTTTTATGAAGAAGAACAAAAAATATGCGTCTTTTATTGGTGAAAAATTTTTATGCGATGAGAGATATATATATATACGTATTGTTTCAATAAAAACCCTAAAAAGAGAAATGCTCACGGCATCTGGGCGAACCGTTTGTAGTCGATCTTCTCGAGCTGCACGAGCGGTTTCAGCTGCTCTGCGAAGATGCGCATATCTTCGGCGATCGCATCCTGCCCTTTCGGTGCCAGCACGGACAGCTCGACGAGGTAGCTTTGGGAGATGGGTTCGGTCATGTTTTTCAGAATCTTCGACACCGTAATCTTCATGCGACCCTTCCGGAACATGTAACCCTTGGTGGAGTACTCAAAGTCCAGCCGGAAGCCCATCTCGGTAAGGAAATCGATCACGTGCGGGGTGCAGGCGATATCGAGGCTACTTCGCACGAGCGTCGGCCGTGTCCGATCGCCCAGTTCCGGTTGACCGATGTAGCGTAGCTGTAGCGGTGCCTCCACATCCTGTGCTCGCCGCACCCTGACGGTCATGACCGGGGCCTGTAGGAACGTATGGACAAAGGATTTTAAATAAAACGTTCCACAATAAACTCATTAGGCGTCCGCCGTCATACCTTTTCGCTCGGTAGCTTGAGGCTAAAGCACATCTCGATGTCGCTGAACGTTTCCGGACTGGCATCCACATTATCACACAGGCCCCGTAATCTGTAAAGGGTGAAGCAAAGAGGATGAGGTTTGCCGGCCGTGGACGCCGTTGAGGTTACGCTTACCGGTGCAGTAGATTTTCGGCGGCCGAGTCGAGGATAGAGCCTTGCAATAAAAACTCCTGATTGGGAATGATGTTTGAGCTAAGGGCCTGTTGCAGCAACTCTGCCGCATTCACTTGTGCACCCATAATTAGTCGTAGAAATGCACTTAAACACGAAAATTAGAGAAACAAGCGACGAACGCACGCACAAAAATCAGCTGTTTTTAGTTGTGTGGTGAAAAACCGGCTTCGTGGTGAATTACACAGGGTCGTAGTCCAGGAGCTCTCAATTCCTCGAATTAAGGACGAAAAGTGTGTTTTTTAATACGGAACGATGTAGAAACTCTCCGTGGAAGTATCCTTTTGCCAGAAAACAGTGAAACACTAAGGACAATCGCAATGCAGTTGCAGTTTTAGCTAAATAACCGATCGTGCTCGGCAGTCGAGATTCTTCTTCTTGACGTTCTTCTTGCCTTCCGAAACGGCGATCCAACGAATTACACAATCCACCGCTGGTCTCGCTTGCCGGAACTTGCAAATCATTCCTACAACTCACGGTACGGCTGCTGGAAGCAAGAGTAAGCGGTCCTCTCGCCATCATCATGTCGCTGATTAAACTGCACAGCAGCATCTTCCATCCGACCTTGCGCAAGCTCCAGTGCCAGGATGTGGCTATCGATACGCACAATCTGATGTATCCAGTATTTTTGGTGTAAGTACGACCGTTTACGGGAGATCCGGTAATTTATCTGAACGAACTATTTCCAGGGAGGCAGATGAGGCTGTTCAAGACATTCCCAGCATGCCAGGCGTTGCCCGGTATGGCATTAATCAACTGTTGGCCCATCTTAAACCACTTGTTGCCAAAGGGCTTGCATCTATTCTGCTATTCGGCGTGATCGATGAGATGCCGAAGGTGAGAGACCGCTTGGAGAACATCTTATCAAACGGAATTTGTTGCTCATTGATTTTTTTTTGTTCTTTATTGCCACATCCCCTATAGGATGCAACCGGATCAGGTGCTGATTGTGCCACGAATCCAGTGGTTCGTGCTTTGCCGCTCTTGCGACAAGCGTTTCCCGAGCTGCTGATTGCCTGCGACGTGTGCCTTTGCCCGTACACTGATCACGGGCACTGCGGGGTGCTGACGGTGGATGGCGTTATCGACAACGAGCCCAGCATCAGGCGTATCGCGCAGATTGCGCTCGCGTACGCGAAAGCCGGTGCGCACATTGTGGCCCCCTCCGATATGATGGACAATCGCATTCACGCCATCAAGGGAATACTGCGGGAGCACAATCTCGAAAACCGATGCTCGGTTCTGTCGTACTCGGTCAAGTTTGCGTCCGGCTTTTACGGACCATTTCGTGATGCGGCGAAATCGGCACCGGCCTTCGGAGATCGAAAGTGCTATCAGTTGCCACCGGGATCCAAGGGTATTGCCAAGCGGGCAGCGGTAAGTGGAGCACACGTTTGGTTTCAATGCGAACACGTGGCAGCTGCTCGAGCGAAATTAATGCTTATGTCCTTCTTCGTCCACTAGAAACGAGATGTCGAAGAGGGAGCCGATATGCTGATGGTAAAACCCGGTATGGCCTATCTGGACATTGTGAAACAGGTTAAGGATGAGTATCCGGAGCTGCCCCTCTTTATCTATCAGGTAATGTACGCTGTGTGCAAGCATCACTACGTGAACCAGCAAATTGATTTCGTTCCATATCGTTGCAGGTATCGGGTGAATATTCAATGCTACTTAATGCCGGCAAGATTGGTGCATTCGATTTAAAGACGGTGCTATGGGAAGTGCTTGTGGGTATGCGGCGTGCTGGAGCCGACTGTATAATCACCTACTTTACACCACTGTTACTGGACTGGCTGAAGGAATAAATTGCATCGAGTGAGTTAACCGGCCGAGTACCATGTTCAACGGTCGCTCGGTTCTAAGAAAAATGAAAAAGGCCTTTGGCACCTGAAAGGTATGTTGAACTATTCTCTAGTAGCACAATACATCCGAAAAATCATGACTTTTTGGATGAATTATTGAAATATTGTTCAAGAAAGCAAACGCAAATATGATATTTGGTCGTGAGAAGGAAAGATTAAGGCACATGTCGGCGATTTGGGTGTTACGATGGAAATTTACTTGTTTTATAAATAATTTATATAACTATCGCAGTTAAATATTAAAAATGGAAAATTAAAAAGGAGTAAAATGCACAGAAAATAAAATTTGTTCTTAAAACCACGACGCACCGTGCATTCAGCCCACAGGGCTGTGGTAAAAAAAGACCAAATTGCATAAATAGCAGTCATTCAAAAGCATTGAGGTGATAGTTAATGTTGTTCATATAAATTAGAGCTACTATTTCTACACATTCGCTTCTTATTATTTTTAACTTAGCCTCAAACAAACAAAAATCCAAAATACAAAATTTTTGGCATTGATTCATTATTTCTTTTATGATTTACATTGAATAGTTTCTGTTTTTGTTTCCCTGAATTTCGTGAATTCTCGAAAACTTAAAGCTTACCACCTTTATTAAAGGAATACCACCTACCATCATGAGCGAACTTTCAAAAGGTCGTTCGTAGTAACAAATGAATTTGAATACATGTTTTTGAAGTTTTATTTTTCCATATTTATTGCTTTAAGAGAACGACTTACTAATTAATGCTAAAAGATACCATAAACATACCGCTCGTTCACTGTTAAAAAAAACAACAAGACCGTAAAAAGTGTTGACTTATGATACAACATTTCAATTCGATAAATCATGTTTTCTCTCTTCATACGTGCAATGGCCCATCATTACCCTGGACGAAAGATATCCCATAAATTTTGTCGTTTCTTTTTGTTGATCTGCTTCATATTTACTTAAGTGGAATGCACACTCTCTCATCATTGAAGCTACCGTGTATTTTAGGAATGGCAAATCCCCCGCCTCTATTGCATCGAGTGAATGGCCTAATTCATACTCAAGCAATGCTTTCGAATATTCAAATTTACTATTGAAAAACGCTATTCCTGAAATAGACGGAGTGTCCAGCTGTGTAATGCCTTCGATACCATTTTGCACGGCGTAAGCTAGCAAGTGCCATGCAAATTCTTGTCGTTTATTGAGAAGAGCAATGGCCAGTGGTGACCCATTGCCTCCCATTATTTTGATATTAGGACGATATTTCAGCAGTACGCTCAGCATTTCGATTGAGCCAGTTTGTGCAGCACAGTGCATCGGAGTGTTGCCGGAAGAATCCCGAATGTTGACCAAAGAAGGATTATAATCGAGTAGCATTTGCGCCATCTTCGGGTACCGAAGGTCCTTTCCTAAAGAAATGATATGTATAACCGATTGCCCATCCCTGTAGGGGACCGTGACGTTCACCTTAAGCCGTAATAAACGTTCCAAAATATCAGTGCGAGCGTGTACAGTGGCTAGCAACATTAATCTTTTACGTTCTGCATATTGTTTTATCGATTCTCCTTTAGCATTTCGCAAATTTTTTGCAATACATTCATCGAATAGATAAGAATCGGATAACGTGCATACAGGGCATCGTTCAAAGATACATCAATTGAATTTGTCCCTTCACCATCTTCCAGCATTGGATTAGCACCATTATTCACGAGCTTCCGCACTGTTGCGAACTGTGCTTTAGAACACGATAGGTGTAAAGGCGTTTTACCCTCATCATTTGGATAGTTTAATGTGGCAGTTAGGTCAATTTCACTGCCCGCTGGTAGAATATCGCAGAAATAGCAAATATTTCGTATACGCCAGAAGTGTCGGATACTAGAAAAAAGTTTACATTCAACATTAACAACTGAGCTTTCGTTCAAGTATTTGCTCACAATCTCTTTCAGTGCAATGAGGGTCTCCTGCAACGATGAAGAGATAGTGGTTTTTTTTCTTCGAGTCCTTCAGCAATGCGTTATCGAATCGTTCGGCCAATGGTGCAAATGTGACCGTAATAATCCTCTCATCTCTGCGCTATCAAATCCAAGCCGCCAACATAGGAAACTAGAAAACGCATTGATTCTATCGACCCACAACGATACAGCAGACCGAAGAACGTTTGCAAAGCCTTATTGAACACGGCAACATACAGCAACTGAAATAGTGCACTCACCGAGTCACCGAAGGTACGAGTTAAGGTTTTGAGGATATTTTCCTCCCCTTCCTATTCTGTTAGGTGTTGATTCAAGGACCAACCATGATACATCATTCTGTTCAGAGTGTAATCGTCAACCGGAAATGGTGTAACATGCATTTTTTTTCTGCAGATACATTCATATTCCTAAACAATTCGCCAAACACCTGAAAAACGCGTTTTAACCCTGCCTTGCCTCACGACTGGGTCATTTGTTTCTAGCAATGCGATTTGTTTCCAATAGAACAGCATCCTCGAAAGAGAGTGAAGTTGTTTCGCATTAACGTAGCGTTTCTTCAACATCCGTACAATCCTGCGATCCTTGAACTTTAGTAAATGCTTCAGATCGAAAGCCTCGTCAGCCATGTTTCACTAAGTAAAGACTTCCAATCGGTGCAACAACTGATCATCGACATCATCGTATCTGCGTGTATCATACCGATCACTCACAACTTTCCAACAATCGGCAATGACCGCCAAGTGACTTCGAAGCAATCAACGGAATTCTAGAACACTCAAACACATGCTTATTAGACACTATTTGTGTTTCGGAAGAAGGAGAACGAATAGACTCCTTAACAGTACTACTTCGTCACAGATAAGCTATGCACGAGAGGAGCTCCTATTAGGCAACATCCAACAGGAAAAGAACATATAAGGGTATACCAACAGATCAGAAGATGTTAGTGCCAACGACTAGACACATTTAAGCGTAGCATAATATACTCCAATATACTTGGGAGGTTCTTTCCTTAGCAGAATTCCCTGGTACCGTGTTCCAGCAAATGTATCTGGATCTGGGTTGTAGCAAATGTAAAGCAATAACCATGATCATTCTGCTTGATCGTATGACTAATTCGTGGGGTTGCAGGGGCCACGTTGCAAAATCAAGCCCCTCTAAACGCCAGTAAAAAAAAGGAGGAAATCAAATTGGGGAAACCCCGCCGTTGAAATATTATTTCGTATATTGAAACAAAAAAATAATATGTTGAAGTGCGGCATTTGCTACAACCCAGCCTACAGGTGGATGCGCTCTCCCACGTTTACGGTGGGTTTGTCCGGAACATCGGAGAGCTTCTCAATTTGTTTCGAGCTCTGCTCTCTCTCTCTCCATTCTAGAAGTGGGGGATTTTTTTGTATGAAAGACTCGGACGGTTAGCGGTTGATAAGGGGGTTCCTCAAACAAGTTTCTCTCGCGGCCGCGCAGTAACACCGAACAGCTCCGAATTTACAGTTCACGCACGCAGAATCACAAAGAAGATCTTCGTAAGTTCGTTGTTTTGAAACTTCAATTGTAATCGCACCGAGGTGATCACTGATCAATATGGAGAACGAACAAATCGAGCTACTTTTCGGAGCAATTTGTACCGACGATGAGGTGCTTTTAGGCCAGTGTCTTGAAACGGCGACAATCGAAACGATTCTAGAGTTCGAGAAGATCTATTGTGAATCACCGGGCCACTTGTGCGTGAAGCTGGCCGCTCCGAATTGTCTCGCGTTGGTGAAACGTCTGTATACGAGTGGGCTGATAGATGGTGTTGTGCGTGACAGTGAAGGCCGCACGATTATTCAGCATGCGTTAGCGAATGCAGATCAAGCACTAGTGAAGGAGTTGATCAGCATGGAAATTGAAGGATTGGATGATGCAACAGCTTGCTATCGGATGATGAGAGGTGGATCGATCCAGGTCTTTAAACTGTATCTCTCGATGTGCACCAGCTGGACGGAACAGGATACATTCCAGAACATTGCCAGTGCCTTGGTGAAGATCAACGTGAAAAACATCACCCTACCGGAAGCCTTTCGTATCTTCCTCGAGTGGAAACTGTCCGATTATGGTTATCGCCAGTTGGCTGGTGATTGGAAAGGAGTCAAAGATCCTCACGAATGGAGAAGTCACTTGGCGGTCATCGCCGATTGTTGGAAAGTTGTGAGTGATCGGTATGATACGCGCAGATACGATGATGTCGATGATCAGTTGTTGCACCGATTGGAAGTGATCCACAACCATCTTTACTTAGTGAAACACAAGCGCTTCTTGCGTCATCTTCCTCTACAAGAAGCGATCTTTTGTCTGGCGATCTTTGTTTCAATCTACAAAACGAGCGAGCATTTTCACGATTATCGTATGTTGGTGAACAAGCGTTTCGTGATTGATATCCTGCGAATGATATGCCGGCAGTTGTTACTCGTAGAGCGGAATGTAAAGGACGCTGAGAGTGAACTTATCTCAATGGTTGGCGGCATAAATGAATTGAACGAGACAAACAAACGGCTCTTAATAGAAGCTATGCGAGAACGCTTACCATCGATATCGAATCCCCAAAATGTGGTCAACCGAATAGCATCGGGACGGAAAAAGCAACATCCGATCAGTGAAGCAGTAGCCGAAGCAGTATCTGACGAGGCTTTCGATCTGAAGCATTTACTAAAGTTCAAGGATCGCAGGATTATACGGATGTTGAAGAAAGGTTACGTAAAAACGAGACAACTTTACTCAATGTCCAAAATATTGTATTATTGTGATCAAATAAAAACATTAGAAACGAACGAATCCGTCATAAGGACGGCTGGCATGAAGCGAGTTGTGCAGGTGCTTGGCGAGACGGTGAAAAATACGAAAAACTCTCCAAATCTTCCTGGAAAAGTTGAATCAACTGTGGGATTGATGCTTACCGAGCTTTTTCCGATCATCAGTAAAGAGTTGAGAGAAATCATGTCCCATAGTTTTTCGTTGAAACAACTCCTTATTGGAAAAGAACATGAACAAAAACCGTTCGAAACGGTAGCACGTAACTTCCACATGCTGAAGACGGCTGTACAGCTGATGTATCAAAGCGTTGCCATTGCCACCAGACAGGCACACTACGGTTTACTACACGGTTGCAGTTCAATGGAGGGCCTGCGCTCGTTGATGTTGTATGTCGGAGACCAGGATATGTTGGATGCTAAGCAGAAAACCTGTCACGCACAGGTAAAGCAATACTTCCAAGAGGTTCAAAATCTTTTCAACGAGCTTGCGGGCGAACCCATCGGAAAAACGGAACAATTTCGCCTCTTGCAACGCCAATTAAAGACGAAGCTACAGCTGATTAGTAAGTTTGAACAATACTACAAGGAAGATGGCGATGGTTTTCAACTGGAGGATATCAAAAAAGCGTCTATGGCCAGCAACGACTTAGCCTCTGTCAAGAGCCTGCTGAAATGGAAGCTCTCTATGCGCTGGGCAAACGAACTTTATGCTTCTATATCATCTTCATGGCAAACGAATCATGTAGAATCTTCGACGATTGAGTGGATGGACCATCGGTTATTACGCTACAACCCATCCGTAATGGCTGGTTTGCTAAAGTGTTTTTCCGCTTCTCTGAAATCCATCGAAGAATTCGAATACATCCATCATACTCGCGAAGTAACGAAAGAGATTGGTATTGCCGAGAGCATCGACGAGGAAGCATTGCAGGGACTAAACAAACAACTAAAACCATACTACGATAACATCTTTTTCGTGGATAACAAGTGGAAAGTGTTGAAGCAGTTCTGCAAAGCTCGCAAACTAAAATGGGACGAGCAAGGTGCAAATCGGCTTATTCGAAGCGATCGAGAGCGGCTCCAGCAACTGTTCGATGACCGCCGGAAGGACCTCCAAACGATCCTCAAGAAATACCGCCTCACTACCGAGGCGGATTTATCGGAACGACTTTACCATCTACCGACACACGCCCTGACAGCAATTGAGTGGTGTCAGCTCGA
Organism: Anopheles darlingi; assembly: GCF_943734745.1. Lineage (NCBI taxonomy): Eukaryota > Metazoa > Arthropoda > Insecta > Diptera > Culicidae > Anopheles > Anopheles darlingi. Next base: position 26,703,750 of record NC_064875.1, on the reverse strand, counting down.
GCTGTGTGAAATGTTGGTCGCAGTTGGGTATTTCGGCGACAGCTTCAATTATGTAAAATACCGTATACCGATGATACAGGGGACCAACTATCGCAACTTCCTCGCGCACGATCCGGTCTCTTATAACCTGCTGACGGACAGTTCGATGGAAAAGGTGGTAATCAATGCTTACGTCATGGCCAACACCGAGGTTCAACTCTTCGAGAAACGTGATCTTCCGAAACATGCACCGGAGATGCATTTCCCGACTGTAAACGATTCCGATCGTTGGATAGAAGAGCAACAATGTCTTAAGGAAGCCTGTCAGAACAAAGATGCGAAGAGAATGTATCAGCTAATCCAGAATGGAGGTGAAGTAACTGGTTTGTTCTGTTGCACTTCAAACTACGCCCGCGTTACACCGAGTTTACAGCAACTCATAACGTTCGTGAAGCCCAGTAAGGCGGACCCATCGGTGGTTCAACTGTTGGATCGGTACTTTAACAGGTTTTCCGAAGTCTGCAATTCTCCCGACTATCGGCTGGTGAAAGCGTTAGAAGAGTCGGAATTTAAGGAAGCCTTCGATCTTACGATAGGCCGAGGTGATCGAGTTATTCGTGAAGATCTTTTCCGTTGGCCTCAACTCATGGCAATGCTGCGGCCAACGGCACTCTTTGTGCATCTCGTAGCGGCCGCAAATAGATTGCGGATTCTGCAAAAACTAATCGAGTATGGAAATGTAGAAAGCGTTCGAGAGATTCTTCCCTTTTTCGATCGATTCTACGATAAAACGGGAAGGGGAGCCCTGGGTGATGCAGCGCTGTACTGTGTGAAGCCAATAGCTGAATTGTTACTGCCACTTACACCCGAACCTCATGCCGCTTCGGTACTTCTGGCGATCATGTTACGGTGGGATGACATTTTTTTCAAATTAATGAACAAGATCGAACTCGATTCGAGTTCGTATACATTCCTGCTCGTAACAACGGCGCAGGCCAAAAATTATACGGCCGCGGTGTATCTTCTGGAACAGGAACAGTATCGGACTTACATACCGGAGGCATTTAAAGACTGCGCCAGTATGGCAGTCCGCCAAGGTCAGGTTACGATTTTGCAGCACTTGCTCGAACGAGTTCCGCATGCAACAACAGAACAGTTGGCACACCTTTTATATTTAGCCACGCTTCGACGCCGCTGGAATTGTGTTCGATTGCTTTTGGATCGTGGAGTGCCAGTCGATTATATTACCGCCCGAGGAGTGTGCAGCCTATATGACCTCGTCAAGCAAGGACAACGTAAGCTGCTCCAGCACGTGACACAGGTCGATACTAGTATAAGCCGGGGAGCGAATGATCATCCGTTAGCCGTGGCCCTCCGATATGATACGGCATCGGCCAAGATGTTGCAATGCTTGCAACGGCTCGATTTCGATTGGTTAGATAGTCCCCGTACGATGCTTGTTTCGATTTTACATTCGAATCCCGCAGCCCTCGCGGTAATTTGGCAAAAACTCTACGAATGTCACCACGTGCTGAGCGAAGGCCACGAGGAGCATCGCTTCGAAATGGCGCTGAACGTGTTGCATCGCTGGAAAGCTATCGGATTCGTCGAGGAATCGGTAACCAAGCAAACGCCTCTCATTTGTGCGGTAGCAATGAAGGACGAGAAGATAGTTCAAGCAATAATGGATCATGCGCGAAAGGCTCGCACGATCGAAGGAGTTGGAGTTCTGGCTGGCATCGCTTTCGCAATCGATTCAACAATTATCTGCTTTGGAAACAGGCAACAAACTAACAAGCTAATAAGCACACACGAAGCATGTCAGGATATGATCAAACGAATTGACGGGTGTACCCTGCTAGAGGACATGGATTGGAACGAGTATACCATTGACATCGGAATGAGTGTCACATTTAGAGTTCTGCTTCCATTGGGACTACCGCTGGAAGTATCAGAGGTCGAGAGTATAAAAGATAAATTGAAAGATACATCATCGTTGATCGAGATGCTGACGATTCTTCAAAAAGTTACAGATCGCTTCTTCAACGACTGTCCCCCCGTTGTGTATGCCATATACAGGTTACAGAACGGTGCCACACGGCATTTCTGGCAGATTGAAGATGCCGCTTGTGTGTATGAGATTCTGTCACCAAACAGCAGCTCGATCGATCTAACGGTTACGATGAATTTCGGAGATGGGACAAATGAAACACCGCTGCATAAATGTTTCCCCAACGGTAGACTGTCGTTGGTGAAGTTGCTGATGGACAATGGTGCTAATCCCTTACAGGCAGATGCATTCGGGATGACACCAATTCATCTGGCGTTGCTTAACTCATCGGATTTCAACATAGGCCGCTATCTGTTTGATGAATGCATTGCACGCGACCTGCGCAACTCGAAAGGAGCTTCAGTGCTGGACCTTGATGATGGAAGTGCTGGTAACAGACTGCTCCATACGGCCGTAATGACCGGACGGCGCGATATTATCGAGCGTTTGATTCAATTAAACGTTGACGCATCGGTCGTTAATAGTATCGGTGTGACGGCCGTACATCTGGCCGCCGGTACGGCAGTACATCACTGTGTAAAGGTAGTGCGGATGCTGCTGGCATACGATTCTTCTCTGCTCGATGTGCTAAACCCAATGGGTTACACCTTACTGCACTATGCTGCAAAATTGAATTCTTTCGAATTACTTGATGAGTTGTTAAAATATGGACCAAAGCTTACCGTGCGAGCGCAACTGACACCCCTCGCCACCGCCGTACTGTACAAGCATGTCGAGTTTGCCAAACGCTTGCTCAACTATGCCATCGAGAAGGGCATCAAAGGGATCACCAAGATCGAGGACGAAGAGGTTGTGTTTCTTTCCTTGCTGTGCGATAACTACGAACTATCGAAAGCCCTACTCGAGTACGAACTTGGCCACTCATTAGATGAAATAGATGTAAGCGAGCTGGCCAATCTAGAGTCCATTCTGAATGGCAAACCTCCGATAGAACCCAACATCCCAATACTTCAATTCGTTCAGGTTACCGGTATGAGAGAGGCAGAGGACTTTTTACTGTACTTGCAAGGATTGCACTGTTCGATTGTGGACAAATCTAAACCCACGTCGTAAGTGGCTTTCTCAGCATTATTGTATCTCATTAACTGAACTTTGTATGGATTGTGATAAATAAAGAAACCATTAAGAACCAAACGATGGTCGCATTTTGTCGCTTTCCAATCGCATGACGGAATCGACGTTTGTTTCAGCGACACGATGAACGATTCACAAAAACACAACAATAGACCTGATCCAGAAGGATGAGAAAAGCAGCAGTAGGAGAAGGGGATGCTATTTCACTGATTTCAAGACACAACCAACACACAGTTGTTACACAAAACACAGCATCGACTGATGTTTAAGCGCTGTATTCCGCAATCATAAACTTACATTCCGACCACCGAAATTCTCACGGAATCCAAACACTCGCCTCTTCTCACTGCAGTGCAATAATCGCGGCTTCCTTCTTCTTGTCGGCACGGTTCTTGCTGGCAATCTGTGCCGCAATACGATCCAAATCGCGCTGACCCTGGCTGGTGAGTTTGCGGCCACCGTCGGCATGTCGCTCGATCAGCTTGATCGCTTCCAGTGCCTGCACGGCCTTACGCGTGGCACTGCCATCGGCGCGGCAGAAGTGCGAGGGGCGCACTCCGTTGCGCTGACGGCCACCGTAGATGCGGCAGATGGAACCGACACCCGATGGGCTCTGGTGGTACAGGCGACGCAGAATCGAGGCACAACGCACATAGAACCAGTCCGGATCCGTGGGCGCCAATTCCTTGTACTTGGCGGTCTTGATCAGATCGATGTACTCCGGCACCTTCAGCTTGCCAGATCTGCACACGAAGAGCGAGAACGAGAGAGAGAGATGGAAAACGTGACGTTACCGGTCGGTCGATCGGCCTGCGAGGGGCAACCTTCTTGCTACTTACTTCTTGAGGAAAAGGGCGACGCCCTCCACCACTTTGTCTTGATCGACGTCCTTAACGGTGATTCCAGGCATCTGCAGCGAAAGGCAAACAGTTTTTGTTAGTATCCGGCGGTTCAAAGAAGATTCACAACACGACGCGGCGCACCACCACGCTTGCCTGTCGTGGCGCTAGCTTAAAACAACAACAAATTTACAGCCCGGCACAAATTGCCATCCCCGGCTTTGTCGATGCACCCAATTTTAGGCCGATTTCTTACGTTTTCGGACGATTTTCCCCAAATTTACGCGACAAAACGCTTCTTCACCCACCTTTCGTTCACACGCGCAACCGGAAAAAGAGAGTGAAAGAGGGGAGGGAGTTATGACGTCTGTCACTTTGACGGCTGTCAAATGGTCCGACAGCCGCGCTGTATCCGGCTGTCCGTGTGAAGGGAAAACGATCAGTCGGAAACGTTCAAAACGATCAGTCGGCCAGATTTAAACTCGAAATTCCGGTAAACTTTGCTTTTTTCACCTTTTTTTTAACCATCTGGCCATCCCAAGGGAGGGGGAGAAGTGGGGGGAGCTGCAGCAAGATTCGCAAACGGGCCCAGGAACAACAAAAAAGAATTCTAAACCCTTTCACCATACGTTGGCCATACCAGAGGGACCGCGAATCCTGGAGGCGCAGTACAGCAAGACCCTTTCTGGCTTTCAAGGGCAGATTTTCATATGCAAAGAGTCCCAAAGTCAGGCGGAGATCGACCGGCTTTAAGGGACCTCCTCACGCCTCGGACCAAGATCTCGGCCGCAGAGCGAATACCATCCCACTTTCCTGAACACGAATTTAGTAGTACGACAGTGCCCATGGCCGGTGCTAGCAGTGGATCTGGAATGAAACCGACCCGATCAACCGGCAGAAGCGGCACGGATGGAAACGGAGAATATGAGGGCTGAACGCACGACAATCCGTTGATCGATGGAACTTCTTTTTATTTGCCCCATTTTTATCTCGTCTCGCGGTGTCAGTTATTCTCAATAAATTCCAGAAAGTTAAATACGCTATTTTAAACATATTTTTTAAATTTTATTATTTCTGACCCGAGTAATACGAACACCAATCGGCCAGAAGTCCTGTGCCACCGTTGGTTGGAACGATAAATATCAGACGATTCCGCTGCGAATCGGAGGTGAAGACGATCTGTAATCTAAATTGTAATTATCCTGCGGGCCTTTTTCAGACTACTTTCGCTCCGAACAGTGGCGATTGCTTCACGAACTCGTCCAGCTTTGCTTTGAATAAATCCGATGTCACGGTCGTACCGATCGTCCACAGCGGATTCCGCACAACGTACTCCACCCATATTTTGGTGTAGATATTCTGCAGAAACTCTCTGATGCCGGTCGAGGTGTTATCTGTGTTCAGGACAAACTTTACACCCGACGGTACCTCGAGATAGTGAAGCGCATACTTGTTGGTTTTGTAGTATAGAAAGCCTTCCTTTGGATCGATGGGCGAGATCTTGCTGACGAACGATTTGATGGAGAACAGCATTCCATACATGAGCTTCGCTTCCTCGTCCTTCGTAATTCCGGATTGTTTTAAGCGGTTCCACTCGCCGTAGTAAAGCAACGTTCCGAGTTTATCGAAGATGTACATGTTGTAGATCGTCATGGTGTAGTCCTGCTGTTTCCCCCGAGTGCTGGTTGATTAAAGGACGGATGGGAAAGGTGGTTTGGGGGTTTCCTGCTCCTATGAGGATAATTTTAAGCACTTTTAAGAATCCTCCTAAAAACTTGTTTTCGTGGTTCTGCGTTTGTTTTTGTTTTTTGCGCGAAATGACGTCACGGATATCTGTTCAAATGCGACGGTTCAAACAGGGTTAAACATCGAAGCGAGCTTGAAATTTTCGGATAAAATTTAAACATCTAGGAAGGCTCAAATTAACCCAAACGACCTCTTTACACCCGGTAGACATACCGAAATTAATCTTTTATTAGTACGCTATCGAATTCCTGCCACCACCGCTTGAATTCTGCGACCTTCTGTGCCGGATTCATCTCCTTCCGAGGTTTCCGCCATTCGCGCGTATCCAAGCCCAAGATTCCTGCGATGGTTTCCTAGCAGGGGTGAAAAGCAACGGCCAATTAATTGATTGCCTCATGGATTGTAATGCAACGTCCAACTTACCGTGGCAAATGTAACCGGAAACTCTTCCTGGTCTTCGATAACGTGAGCAAACCCATTCTCGAGATTAAAGTTAACCCAAAAGTACGGCAAACCTTTCGGTATTATTCTCCGCACGTTAAAGCCGTCCACGTTGTGCAGCTTCTTGTTCATGGCCCATTCGGTTTCCGATTCGAGTATCGCCTTTTTAAAGTAGAATGGAGCCATCTCGTAATTCCTGGCCGGAACACACTGAATGTACATATGCGGATTGCGGTTTAGGTAGCGCACCGTCTCGAAGAAAACGACCTCCATCTGATGCTTCCGGAACATTGCCACGAGCGCCTTGCAAACGTCCACTATTTCCCGGTGCACATCCTCATCCACCTGGGTTAGGCAGGGATAGTGGCTCACGGGCACAATGAAACAGTGTTTCGGCTGCAAAGCTCTCCAAGTCGGTATGCTTAGGAACACATTTTTGCCCATAGATATAAGTTGTTCCTGGGCAAATCGGCCAGAGTTGAGGCACCTTTCGCAGTCGGCCTGCGCTTTGCTCATTTGGTTCATTTCGCGTACCGATCGTTCTTCGCATGCCTCAGGATCCGCAGCCGATGAGGTAGCCTTCTGATGATCAAATATATTCTCGAGACGTTTACCTTCGCCCATCTTTGCCGACACTTTAAAGAACTGAGCATCCATGCTGGCATTGTCATGCCTTTCCGAGCGAAACTTATCCGAAAGATCGGGTCCCGGGGGAAGGTTTTGTTGGTATCGTTTCTGTTTCTTTTCGGCATACCTTTGCGACTCGCCAGCCGACCTTCTTGCGGTGTATGTGATTGATTCTTCCTCGTCGATTGGTCTGCGTTTTGAAGTCGGTTCTTGGGACTTCTTTGTCTGCACTTCCATTCGGTAGGCTTTTGCCTTGGCCAATTGATCTCGCAAGCGTTCGGCCTGTTCTGTGTTACCTAAAAGTTCCGCCTTGATAAGCTTCGCTCCCAAATCGTTCAATTGTTGGTCCGTTAAGAACTGTTCATCGCGCGTTTCGGACTGCGTTGTCGTGGAAGACTTCTCAGTGGAACGTTCCTCTGGAGTGTCTTGTGGTGGTTCACGTTGTTTAGTAATCGGAACTTCATTTGACGCCTTTTTCCAACCACCAGCTGCAGCTACGCGGTTCGCCGGTTTGTATTCATCCTTTCGCCCGTGCCGCGGGTAGTCATCGTCATTGTCCTCGTCGTTCGCGGGCTTTCGGAAGCTGGGCAATCCACTGCCACCGTTCCGCCAGTGGGGGTTCAACTCCCGGACACTGGTTTTGGGATCGTACTGCTCACGTGCGGCCACCGTTTTGCTGTCCTCCTTCTTCGGTTCTTTACTGTACGTCGGTATAAGCATGGAATTCATCCAATCTTCTCGCTCTAGCTTCACCGGTGGTGGATGTTGTTGTGCGGTATCCTTTTCTGCGACACGATTATTTGCTGAACCCGGCAACGCTTCGATCCACGCATCGCTCGCACTGCCGGAACTGCTGGACGACGAGGAGCGTCTCTGGCGCTTATGTTTCTTGTCCTTTTTGTGTTTCTTTTCCTTTTTACTTTTCTTAGATTTTTTCTCCTTTTTCTTGTGCTTCCTTTGCTTGCGGAACGATTCACTATCGGAGCTGGAGGATCCCATTTTTGGGGAAAACGATTTTCCTTTTTTCCGCCAAAGTGTTTGTTGTGTTTTCGAAGAACTTGACGTTGGCTCAGGACCCAGGTAGCAAGAGGTCTCGCTCACAGTACTACAACCCTGGAAAACGCCCGAAGAATTTAAAATCGAGGGCAAATTTTGCTTTGTTTCCTGTACTTGTAAAATGGGAAAGCTTTCCATGATGTTTTGAATCCATTCTAAGTGTGGTCTGAAACGAAGATGCCCTGTTTTTTTTATTCTGGATATTTGGTGCACTTTTAGCACTGCAACGGTAACCGTTCTGTGCTACCCACTTCCATTCCGGTGCCGTTGCAGTGCCGTAATTTCCCGAATGGGCGTTCTGCGGGGTCCCGTTTGTTCGTTCGGATTTTCGATCGTTACTTGGTTATATGGGGAGAGCCAAGCGATCGTTCCGTGTGTTGTGCGTGTTTTCCTAAATTACTTCTGCAAAAGATCGCGAATTGAATTGATAAAACGTGAAATTGCGTACACGAACGCGTGCTGTTCGATCCGCTGAGTGCCAAACAGTTGAAGGAGTTGTTAAATAAAGCGCAATTCGGCCGTTCTGCTGCTGCAAGAAAGAGTGTCCTCCCCTTTTTCTTGTGTGAACGAGTGCGTGCGTGCGTGTGTGTTCGATCGTTTTGCTTTCGCGGCGACATTTGACAGCGTGAAAACGGGAAGAAAACGGGAAGCGATCTGCTGGGTCTGGGCAGTGGTGATGGTGGCGAGCGCGGGGTGCTGAAACCTGTAACGGGCGCGCTAGCAGCTTGCGTGAAGATCTCCTCCGCTGTTGACACCGAGACGGCGGAGGTACGTGCTTTCATTGGAATGCGTGGTGTGTGAAAAACAAAGTCTCTGTCTCGGCCCTGTGCGTACGGCGGGCGTCTCTCGATTTCGTGCGGAGTTTGGTTTCATCTTCCGTTTCGCAGCAGGCTGTGCGAAGTGAAGTGCTGGCTTATGTGAATCCGATCGTTGCTTTTGGGTTTGGTTTGCCATCAGTGAGTGAGAGAGTTGACGAAATCCGCAAAGGAAATATCGTGTCTCCTTGCCCGGAGGGGCCATTTGAGTGAATTGCTTTGACCGCTGCTAACACACCGAAGGGAAGGGGGCAGCATGTTTTCGAAGAAGAAGAAAAAGCCACAAATCTCGTGTCCGAGCAATTTCGAGCATCGAGTGCACACCGGGTTCGACAAACGCGAGGGGCGCTACGTCGGTTTGCCGCTGCAATGGGCTTCCATCGTGGGAAACAATCAGATCCTGAAATCATCGAACCGGCCGCTACCGTTGGTCGATCCGTCCGAGATTACCCCGACCGAGATACTGGATCTGAAGACGATCGTGCGACCACACGGCCAGGGGATAAGCGGCGCACCGATTGGCGGTGCGCCGGTCGTTCCCGGAGGAGTAACTGGTCCAGCGGCTGGTGCTACCGATCCCGGGAAGCTCATCCTACCGAAAACGTCCAACGTGGCGCGCTCCAACTCTCTGAGAAGTTCCAGCCCGCCCCGAATCCGTCGTGGGGATCTCCGTGCCAACACCAATGTGCCACCGTCCGTCCCGGAGGAACCACACACGCTCGGTGGGGCCCAGTCACCGTATCCCGGAGCGATGACGATGATGATGAATAATAACAGCTTTCCGAAGGGTGTCGTACCACCGCCGGGCGTAGGAGGAAACTTTGCGGCCAATCCAGCGGCACCACCAAGTGTGCTGGACAGCAACTTTAACAACAACTTTGATCCACACCATCAACATTTGCAGCAACAACAACCGAATATGCTTAATTCCGGTGGCCAACAACAGCAAGCGTCAGCACTTCATATGCAACACCTGCAGCAACATCCACAAACTCACCAGCACCCGCATCATCATCAGCAACAGCAGCAGACGACAGCCGGGACGGGCCAGACGATTGCACCTTACATGAATGGTGGTCAAATGTTGGCCAACAGTGGTCACACCGCTGGCGCGCCTATAAATGGAAACGGTTCGAATGGGAATCTGTCCAACCCTGTCAGCGTACTGACGGAAACATCCTCACTCTATCATAACCGGTAAGCAGAAACGTGTGACTTATCATGCAATTCGTTTTTCCCTCTTTAGTGTCTGAGAATGGTTTAAACTTAAAATGACGAGCTTAAGCGATATCGAATCTAACGGTTCAAGATGGCAAAGTCCTTGCACATTGATGTCGTGGTGTTTGATTTTTTAATGTTTCTTTTTCGGTTTTGCACACAGTGAACTTTGATCAAACAAACTTTATCTTGTTCTACTGAATATTTTTGTTGCCGGGAACATGAGCAAAAAATTCTTGAAATCTTCCCATTGAATTAGTTTGAAACATTTATTTATGTTTACACATTCTTTTTCAACCTTCTTGCGCCCATAGCCAATAGCGCGTTTATTTCTTGCCCTAGAGGAGCGCCGAGCAGCACCAACAGCAGAGGCAGCAAAATACATCATCCGTAGCATTCAGTGCGTTTCCAATGTTTACTGGAATGCACCGTTTTTTTCTGTTTTTACCTTCATCTTCGGCTTCTCTATCTTGCACTGCGCCCCGATCTCTAGTGTGCTGTGCTTCACTTTGATGAATCTATGCTGCCGCTACACGTTCATGTTCGGTTCGGTTCGGTTCGTGTATGGGAGCTGCTGAAGTGAAGTTGTCTAGCCATGTGCTGGCATGCCGCATCTCCCATCCCTCAAAGAAGGTACAGGGCAAAGATATGCATCCGCAGTTGCTCCAGATCTGATCGTGCAAGAAAAGACCGCGGAAGTAGAACACCGACCCATCGGCAACACGTGTGAGGAACACACTGGAACCACACATTGTGCTATCGTCTATCCGTTTGCTCTACAATGTCACTGCACATTCGTGCCAGAACTACGAAACTTTATTTCAACTATTTGTGAACTGTCTTTCCGCAAAGCGACCGCAACACCCATTGGGGGTACCAGCCGTTGGCTAAGAGATGTTGGATTGGATCTCGGTTTTGCCCTATCTAGCAACCGTTTCCGTTACTTTTCTTTTTCTTCTCTTCGCCCTGGTACGGCTTCCTGTTGTTTACTTTAAGCGAGCGAGCGAAGATAAAACGAAAAGACAACGCATTCTGCCATCACCTTCTCGCTAGGTCTTTCACGCTGCTGGCTTTACCTTACACAAACCCCCCACCCCTTTTCGAGTGCACGTGCATGGTGCTGGCAGAGGCTGAGATTGCTGGTTCGGTCGTAGGCAATGATCATCATCATGTGCTTGTTGGAACGCATCGAACCCTGAACGGGAAATGCACCGGAAGCTCCACGGGGCAGCCGTTTGCTGGCTGGTATCGGTGGTAATGCCTAACCCTCCTTGACAGACATGTAGACAAGTGATTGGCGGCACATGGCACTCCTTGTTTCTGCAACAACAACAACAACCATCACCATCACTACCACCAATCCTATAGTGCTCTCCCGGAGAGGCCTTAGTGTATTATGCTCCTGCATAATCAAATTAGTGACCACCTAAGCCTCGCTATCCTACTCGCCTTTCGAACTTGCCCCTGTTGTTGCTAATGTTGCTCGGATTGCTCAAGGAAGAGACCGCAGGGCGCGTCTGTCACGATGTCGTCGGTCGAACAGGTTTCTTCGAATGTGCGTGACAATTTCACTTGTTTGAACTTCGAATGTTGGTCACGGTCTATGGCGCGCACCCGAAAAACCGGCCACATTCTCCGGTCGTGTGCTGCTGCTGCTGGTGGCTGGTCCTCCTCGTCATGGTCGTTGGGTTGAGGCCTCTCGCGATTGCGACAAAACCCGCCATCAGCCACCTTCCTCGGCATCGTTCAGGGTCGAGCGAGTGGAGAGTAGAGTGCAGAGCTCCTCCCTCCGGGTTCCACTGCTCTTGGTATGTAAGTGTAAACAAAACGGTAGCTTGTCGTGCTCTCATTTGATAAAGTTTGGCTTTCATTATCTAAACTTTGGAACACGCGTCATTGGCCAACATTGGAAAACTCATCGATGCCACCGTCTTCAGATGGTGGTAAGCACGTAACACAGACAGTAGGGCGATCGATCCGGCATGGGAGGAAGACTGCTATCGGTTTCTGGTCACGTGGAGTATACCGTAACGACCGTTGAAACGCAGACTTTGCCCACCCTGGCCGCCGCTGGCATGCTGGAATGGTTGTTTTGCTTACTTACTTGCCTCCTGGCCACGGTTGATGAAAGCAAACAAACGGATAAACCCTATCGATTGCGTTACCGTGGTAGTGGTTGGATGTTTTTTTTTCTTCTCGGTAACAGAAACATCCAAGCACGCGTTTTGACAATACTTTTAATTTGCATCGACATCGGCCGAAGAATGCCGGATCGGTTAGTACGCGTTTTCGTCTATATAATGCACTTGACGGTTGCTAACGGTAGGAGCAACGCGTGATGATATTTCGGAATTTCTTCATGCTAGAAATGACCTGTTTTGTCCATAGAATTGACTGCGTATCAAGATTTTCCTCCTCATTTATATGTTCAAGGTGGCAACGTGAAAGCGTTGTCGTTCATCTTCGTCATTAACATCTTTTTTATCTTATCTTTTTGGTGATGCTGTTAAAGATGCAAGTTTTTATGCATCTTTTTGTATGATTCCTATTTTTCGCTTTTGTTTTTCAGTTAAAGCTGTTAAAATTTGAAAACACAAAATCAATCAATATTATTTCTTGAACTACGCCCATTCGCTCTATGAGCAAGTATTAACGTAGCATTAATTGAAATGGATACGATTTTGAAGACAATAAGGCAAATTGACACCAAGACAACCACTTTTTATTCCTGCTAAACAAAATAAATATTGGTTGAAAATACTCCAAAAAAATACCATCTACAGCAATAATGAAGCGTGATCCGGGGCTATGCTATTAAATTTACTACAACGATAACTCGAATTGTTGATTTGTACATTGAAAGTATCATTTACACCTTGTTGTTGTATTAAAATCATCCTAAAGCAGCCATTATTAACATCATTCCACGTTTTGATTTGTGGATACTCTCACTAATTTTTCTCGAGTCTTTTATTGACATTCTCTAGAGTTCAGTCTCTGAACAAGTCAATCAAGGAAGATTAATATGGTATATTTAGCTGATAAGATAGCACCTTCAAAGTGCTTCGAAATCGTATTGTTGCCATTTCATCGGATAAAACGTGATGCATAAGCTAAAGAAGGTGCATCGAACGATGGATCTAAACTGCCATGTTTTGTTCCTTTCCTACATGTATCATTGCAAAGTTTTAGAAAAGTTTTCCCATTATCCTTCCGCGTTTTGCTGAAGAATCATGCACAGTGTGTGAGTGATTGTGCCTAGCTTGAAAGGGTAAAACTTTGCCACCCACCAACGAAACGGATCTGTATTGTAATCCCATTTCCCTTCTAATAATAGTTCCTTTCCCCCCCGGTCAACTTTTGTTTACTTGCAACCAGACCTGTGTGTGTTGTGGGGGATGTTTTAATTGAGAATCGATGAACCTATCGAACCATGAAACACGGAAAATGGAAGCCTGGGCCAGAAGCAGGCTGCAGTGGCAGCAGCCGGTGCAGCCACAGAGACAACACAACAGTGCTGTGCAATCAACTGCAACGCAGCTTGAGCTTCGCTCTTCGTCCCCGGCTGGTCCGCTGCAGCTCTACTGGCGTTTCCATTTCCATTTCCGTGATCACGGCCCACGCTACACTCTGGTCGATTGGAACCGATGCTCGCTTCTTTCTCTGTTCTATGTGGCAAAAAAAAATCGAACAAGAGGGTTTCCCGATTGGCATGGAAAGTGGCGTTCAATTGATTTGTGCCCAGGTGGAGGCAGTAGCAGCAGCAGACAACAGGAGGACAACAATCAATCCCTTTGCTGTCACGTCACGTCGTCGTCGGTTGTGGCCACGCAGGGCTGCGGTGAATGAATAATGGACCGTTTGCCACATAGAACAAAAGGAGGGAGTCCCCTAAAGGGCAAAGGGAGTGCTGCACACGCACCGCACTTTTACCATAAAACCGAGCACCGAGGGTTAACCAAAATTTTGGACAAGCTTTTCCGGGAAAATTGCTTTTAGTTTACAGGGGAAAGGGGTTAATATTTGCGTGATGGTGATACCATACGCCGGCACCATACGTCGGTACAGGTGCAGAGAGAATGTCTGGTATTATTGGTGTGGCAGAGGACATCCCGCCCTGAGGTGTGACGGTGAGGTTTTGGGCAAATATTGACTTTCACTGAACCACGCTTCGTTAGGTTAGGTGGACGCCCGCCCCGGAATCGCACGTGGTAGGTCAACATGATGTCGAACAATGTGCCGCAGGGTGGTCCCTTGGGCCTTATAGCTAATTTGGATTATTACTTACTTATGGCAGAGAGTGTGTCACAGTTTGTTGTATTTGTGATCGAAGGCAATCGCCTTAAAAAATCGTCTTAATCTATCTAAATCCAAAAGTCTATAGCATCTTTATCTTTTTATCTTATATTTAAATATTTCATTTGATATTGAAATTGTTTTTTATGGCTCTCCGTATTTGCAGATCGCAGAAATCTTCCCCAACTGGATCCGACGGTATTCAGCGATACAATCCACATGGCGCTTATCCGCCTCAGATGGCGAACAACAATTTCCTTGGCGCTGGTCAGGCAAGCGGTCAACCACCGGCTTTACACAGCAAACCAACAGCAACGGGACAGAGTGGCCCACTCGGAGGACAATCACATTCAATGGCTGGTGGAATGGAAGGAACGCAGCCCACCAGTCACGGGTCGTTGGGAGATGCGTCCAACGGTAACCAAGTGACGCCCGCAGGACATCACCATCATCATCACCATCAGCATCATCCGCATGCCGGTGGTAGTGGTATGATGGGACCGAGCGGACAAACTCCTTCAAATACGCAACTGATCGGACCACAACTGTCACCAACCGGGATGCACAATACAGTATCCCATCACCATCCGCATCATCATCCACAACAACAACAGCAGCAGCAGCAGCAACAACAACATCAGCAGCAGCACCTGCAACAGCAAATGCAAATGCCCGCTGGTCCGATTGGAGCCAACAGCCAGATGCCGAATCATCACCACCATCATCATCATCATCACAATCACAATTCGAACCATCATCCAAAAATGCCATCACCGTCGGGCGGCTCGACGGGAGCCGGTAGCACGATCGGTGCTGATCAGCAGCTACAATCGCAACAGCAGCAACCACAGCAGCAGCAGCATCAGCAACAGCAACAGCAGCAACAGCAACAGCAGCAACAGAATCACATGCACAACAACAACGCTAATGGGAATCTCATCAGCAATGCCAAGAGTAACTCGCGAGCATCTAGCTCTAGCGGTGGCAATGTGTCCGTAGCGCAGAGCACTACCTCCACCACGCAGAGTGGACAATCGCAGCAGCAGCCACCGGTGAAGACCGAACAAAGGCTAACGCATGAGCAGGTATGTACGAAGAGTGCACTGCTATGCGACAACCTTTTATTTATTTGTCCAATGTCTTACCTTTTGCTTCCAGTTCCGAGCGGCGCTACAGATGGTCGTATCGGCCGGAGATCCACGGGAGAATCTGGAAAATTACACCAAAATCGGCGAAGGATCCACGGGCACCGTTTGTATTGCGACGGACAAATCGACCGGTAATGATAAAATGATGGTTAATGTAATTGAACGGTACAGTGGCAGCAGATTTTAATTCGGTTTCCTTCCCATTTTCCCATCAAACAGGGCGCCAAGTCGCAGTGAAACAGATGGACCTTAGGAAGCAGCAGCGACGTGAGCTGCTCTTCAATGAGGTCGTCATAATGCGAGACTACCATCATCCGAATATTGTAGAAACATACAGCAGCTTCCTGGTGAACGACGAGCTCTGGGTTGTGATGGAGTTTTTGGAAGGAGGGGCACTGACCGACATTGTCACGCACTCGCGCATGGACGAAGAGCAGATCGCAACGGTCTGCAAACAGTGCCTAAAGGCACTGTCCTATCTGCACTCGCAGGTAACGAATGCTCGCGGCGAATGGAAGCGACTAGCGGTCTGGTGGATTTTGCATTAACGTTGATTTTGTTCTTCGTAGGGCGTCATTCATCGTGATATCAAATCGGACTCAATTTTGCTCGCTTCGGATGGGCGCGTGAAGCTGTCTGATTTCGGTTTCTGTGCCCAAGTGTCGCAGGAGCTTCCGAAGCGAAAATCGCTCGTCGGGACGCCGTACTGGATGTCGCCGGAGGTGATTTCCCGGCTGCCGTACGGTCCCGAGGTCGACATCTGGTCTCTGGGCATCATGGTGATTGAGATGATTGATGGCGAACCACCGTTCTTCAACGAGCCACCGTTACAAGCGATGCGACGCATTCGCGATATGCCCCCACCGAAGCTGAAGAACTCCCACAAGGTGTCGAGCCGATTGCAAAACTTCCTCGATCGGATGTTGGTGCGCGATCCGGTGCAACGAGCCACGGCTGCCGAACTGCTCGCCCATCCTTTCCTCCGGCAAGCAGGTCCACCGTCGTTGCTCGTACCGCTAATGCGTGGTGCACGCCACAGCAACTGCTAGCGGGGTTAGGTGACGCGGTATCAGCACACCATAAGGCCATTGTTCAGTGCGGGCAACGTTTGACAACTTCCCGTTGCAGCGCTCGCATCGAAATTCAGACTTAATCCAATCAATGGAGGATTTGTTGCATTTATTTAGTTTTTGCGATTTGTGCTTTGGTTGCAGGTTTCGCCGGGTGGTACGAAGACACACATTCCTCGAACTGTACTTTGTGGCGGGTTATTTGTTAGAACATGTACAGAACGAAAGCGACAAAACAGCTAACGAGCTGCTACGAACGGGCAAGAATGCTTATTTTAGTTTAGAAGACACAATGATCCAATGACACAATGCTCATCGATCTTCAGAGTACTTAGCATCGAAGGGAATCAGGTATGCAAATTCCCGAAACAACGATTTTAAAATCCCGAAGCGAAATATCTTCAGAGCAGTGCGGAATACAGTAACAATCAACCAATGCGTTAACATTCCATTAGTATAAGGATGCAAACAAAGATGTACTCCAACACCTTCGTTACTTGTGCTGGCTTCTTTATTATTCAGCCTGTTCAATGGTGGGCATACGGTTTGGAAAGCCATTAAAGCTACACCTGTGTATGTGTGTGCGTGTTGGCGTGGTTCGCCCGTGTTTTAACCCTAGGTTACGTTTAGTATTACACCGATCATTTAATTAGACTGCCTAAGGGTTCAGTAAGGGTGTGTCCTGCAATTGTGATTGTGAGACGAGGTCTTAGCTGTATACTTACTTGCTTATCAGGCTGCATCGGTAGGCCAGGTCTTCACCAGAAGCGTTCTCCGTCACTCGCGACCGAGTACCATCTTAGTTCGATTAGTGTTTCATTTTTGTTATTAACATTGTATGTTGCATTCATATTTTAACCTCTCGGTCTTAAGCGTGTGTTCTGTACAGTGCCTAACACTTAGGAACAGCGTCCGTAGTATGTTTTGCGGGGAACTTTTTTATCCAGAGTATTTAAAGCAAGGGAAAACATCCCTCGTATTTACGTGTGAGTAGCTCATCCAACTCTGGTCTGTTGGGGCATGCGACCGGTGCGGTAAATGAATCCGTTAGACTGTTTACAGAACAAGTATTTGCTGGTATAGGACCACTGACCGACACGCACGTAAGCACGCGAAGGTGTCAGTTATACCGCGAAAGGAATCTCAAACACTAAGGACACCGGCGATGATTTTGTGGAGTATTACAAATGAGTATTTACGAGGTAGCCGAGCAAACATTCCAACCGGTTGGTGGACACAGCGGCGAATTGGTTGGTCAATGTTCGGAACAAGGTTCCCCCACCGGCAGCAGCTGTCGATCCGAACCGTCTCTTCCGACGGACCACGTTCTAACGTTTCTTATGGTTCCGATGTGTTAATACATATCGAGCGTCTTGTTTTGCAGGAGGAATACAAAGTATTAGGAACTTATTGACGACACTTGATGCACCAT
>NC_064875.1:26648438-26680938 GCF_943734745.1 Anopheles darlingi | reverse complement strand
AGCATAATAGTACAAGATCCACAAAGTATGGCAATATTTAACAGGCACTTTTCATGAAAATCTGAACACAATCACCCCTACCACTATCCCCTTTTTGCGGTGTCTCTATGAGCGATGAGCGTTTTTGTTTGTGGTACACTTATTTTCCATAACTACTGCTAGACCGGAAATCTGCCAAGGAAATTAACACAGGACACATCGAAAGCACTAAATCGCAATTAACCATGAAGTGGAAATATAGGGGATGATAGATGAGGATGGCTGGTTCCTTGATCTCGACACCCACGTTAACGCCCTCTACACTTTACGCCGTCGGGATGTTTGACTTGTTCTCTATTGATGGGCTAGTAGACGGAGCCCGAGGTGTTAGCCAATATTTTCCACCGTGCTGCGCGGCGGCTGTGCACTTCGGTTTTCCCGTGGCATTTCCTTGAACCTTGCCAGCCACACACAAACACGCACCTCTCGCAGGATACACTCACACATGCGTACTTAATTTTTGCGTTGTTTTCAATGCCTGCTGCTGTTTGCAATAAATATGGCTCATATGGGCTGGTGGAAAATTGCACTCGTGTCTCGCTCTCTAGCACCGTGCGCGGCCAGGAGACTGATGGAATTTTCCTTCTTCGACGTCCCTTTCGGGCTTTCCATCGACGCGGTGCCGTGTTCGGGAGGACAATCGCCGCTGGTTCGTGCAGGCTTCGTGTTCGCGTTGGAGTTTTCTCGTTGAACTGTTCGGAATCATTTTCTCCATAGCATGCTTGGGAAGGTACGAACGTCCTTTCGTACTTGTTGGAGTAGCCCGATAGGAAGCGAAACAACAACACTTCAAGTATTGCACAAATGGCTCACAGTTGAATAATATTATTCTAATTTATTTACCCCCATCGAACGCCTTACTTTACATGGCTATATTCTGTAGTGCGTGCGTATGAGTGTGTGTGTTTGATAAAAACGATATTATGAACTTAAAATGAACGGTAAAAACATAATCCCATATTGCGCCTGTTATCACCACAGGAAAGGGCACGACACAAGCGGAAAGCGTTGGTCCACTTCGCAGCACTGGACCCGCAACTTTTACACAAGGCGAGGCGACCATGCGAACAGTCCACGGTGATGTTGCAGCACCCGCAAACGAGGTGGTGTGACCATGTACCGAATATATCACCAAAACGGTTCAGATCAATTGTGGTAGTTAGCACGGACAGGAACCGGCCGCTGATGGTGTTCGGTTACCGTGAAGATCGACCCCATCACCGTATTCGTTCCGTTCCCACAATCCATCTGTTTCCATTATCTGAGAAACACAAAACAAATCAAATAAGGTATTAGATGTGAGTTGCAAGTTTTGCGATCGATTTGCTAGCTCCGAATCCCGTACCTTACGCACTACCTCCTCGAACGCGTCCTTCACGCCTTCGCTCGTCTTGGCGGATGTTTCGATGAACATCATGCGATGTTTTTTGGCAAACCGGAATCCCTCATCCCGCGTGATGCTCCGGTCCGGTTGGTCGATCTTATTGCCCACGATCATTTTGGCCATATTATTGCGCGTACCGTAGATTTCCAGCTCGTTCAACCATGATTCAAGCTTCTGGAATGTGTCCTTCTTGGTGACGTCATACACCAGAATTGCACCTTGGGCGTCACGGTAATAGCTCGGTGTAAGCGTACGGAACCGCTCCTGGCCGGCCGTATCCCAGATCGCCAGCTTCACCTTCACGCCGTCCACGTCGAGGGTTTTCGTCTTAAAGTCCACCCCGATCGTAAGCGCCTGATCGCTGTCGAAATCATTCTCGGTGAAGCGGAGCATCAAACTGAAAAGAAGAAACGGTCACAGGTGACGAATCCATCGATCGTTAATGCGTCATTCCAGAATGGTCACGTTTTGATTCTACAATTTTTTGACTTCCGCGTCGTTAGGAGTAGAGAGTATTTATAGTGTTGCAAGCAATAGGATGACCTATATCGTAGAACCATTTTCCAACCCCTCTGTTTACCTTGATTTTCCTACTCCGCTCTCACCGATGATGAGGATTTTAAAGGTCGCGAGTATACGATCCGGATCCATTCTGGTAGGCTCCAGGATGTTGTCCGAACGATTAACAAAAACCACTTACTCACACGAGCTTTGTAAATACACCACAGCAGAATACAATCTCACGGAAACAAAACAAAAGCGTCCCACAGCGCAGGAAGTTTTCCGTTTTCCCGTTTTCCCCGTTTTTTGTGTTGTTTTGTTTTCCTCCTGGCTGCCGAGCGGTGTTGTCAAATCGATCGACCATGCGTTTATAAAAGTGAAGTTGCATACGGATACACGTATGTCTTTTTGCAGGATAAAAGCTAAAGGGAGTTTCTTTTTCCTTTCATTAGTTCTACGAACAGGCTCACCAAGCATCGCGCAAATCATTTGTCGGAACAGCTGAGGGCGAACAAAAGGGCGGCAATCTGGCGGAAAACCGCGAAAAAGAAACACTCGGTCCGTTTGTTCCGATTTGAAGATGAATATTCCGAGCTACACACCGAATTACTACAGCCTGGCTGATATTACGGTGACGCAGGAACGTGTACCGTGCCGCACGCTGCAGGATTTATACATGATGGGTAAGCAAAACCACGATTCGTGAACGTTATTACTTTTCCCTCTTGCTCACCTGCTCATCGTTGCAGGTTTTCTGGATTCCTCGGAAAAGTCGCCAAATTTAGCAACCAACCACAAGATGGAACTGCCCCTATGGGTAGTGCTGCAGCAGGACGATAGGAATCCACACTTTGAGTGAGTAAATTGTCGCAAACAAACCCAAATTCAAACGGCACAGCAATCGTTTCCGTGATCGTTTCCATTTCCAGAGCGCAAATACCGGACATTTACAGTGCGGCCTACAAGGAGATCTACAAAGCGGACGCCAGTTACGTCGAGCTGGGTGCGTTGAACAAATTCTACTACGAGCTCGGCATGTACCTTACGCGCTACGATGCATCCAATAACGTTTCGGAAATGCTGCTCACCACGGCCCGGGAGCGGTTAAAGAGTCTCAAGGATTCGTGCCAAAACGATGGTAACGATAGCTTGAACATTAACAGCAAGTTCGAGTTCCTCGAGCGGTTACTATTCGGCGAGGGATGCAAAACGAACAAACTGTTCGACGATTGGCTGTATGAGAAGCAGGTGTACATCAAATCGACCGAGATAGCGGTTAACATTCGAAAACGGAAGCGCAGTCCGGACGGCGAACCGGAAGATGAGCAATAAAAAGGATTGGGAGATGTGTCTAGAGGACAGGATCAATAATTATTCACTAAGCCAAGAAAATCACAAAAAATAACGGATTTTTCCTTGCTCGGCTCAGTTCACTTCGCGTTTTCTTCATTCACCTCGTTTGGAGTCGCAGTCGCTCCCCGTCTGTAAATACTTGGAGCAAACGAGACACCAAATTTGGTCCGTTGCTTCGGCAGTTGCGTGCACCAAGCGCGGTTGTTATGCGGGAAGGTAAACTTCTAGAAGTGTCCACGGGGTGGGCAGCAGCTGTCAAAGGCACCGTAAAAAGACGTCAGAAAGAGAGAGAAACAGGATTCTCCAAACAGCCGTGGTTGCATCATAACTTCCAGAAAACGTGCGTGTTCCGTGTTTCACCGCCCGTTTGCAAAATGTTGAAAGCAGCCAAATATCTGTCCCGCACGCTCGTGGAAAACCGGGGATTGCTGCAGAATGTAAGTACGAACCCGGTGCGGGAAACCCCTTTTCAGTGCGTCTTATTTGCCGGCCCAGAACTAGGAGGGGTACTTCGCCGCCGCTCAGCCTTGAACGACTGCTGATAGCGAAATGTGAGGTTAGAGACAGGGGAGCAGTAAGAGACTTGTGTAATAGTTTGCGGAATATTACGAATTATCGTATGAGAGCGAGAACGATATCGAAGAAATCATGTGGCCACCGAAACTAATTGCAATCCCACCCATCACTCGTTACAGGGAGGAGCCCTATCCAACAATGTGCTGGCCCGGTTCAAGTAAGTATGATGAAATCTTTGTTCGGGGTTAGATGACATGCCGTTGTGAAATATTAGCGGTAAATGAGGGGTGTCCGACCTGTTCCGGCATCCCAACCAAGATTAACGAGGGGCGCCGGCACATCACATGCCTGCCGCATCACGGAGCGACCAAGGACGTTAATCTTGATGCGTAAAAGATGCTCGATTACACAAACGTCGGTCGGTTGGGCGGTTGCCTAGTAACAAGACAAAGTTCCCGATAGCTACCGCGATGTTCAATCTCATGACACTAACTGTTTGCCCATTTTGTGCGTTTCTTCTCTTGCGATTGCCTTAGGTCGGAGCAGGTTAAGGGCGCCGTCATCGGTATCGATCTGGGAACCACAAACTCTTGCGTCGCCGTGATGGAGGGCAAAAATCCGAAAGTGATCGAAAATGCGGAAGGTGCGCGTACCACCCCGTCGCACGTGGCTTTCACGAAGGACGGTGAGCGATTGGTCGGTATGCCGGCGAAGCGCCAGGCCGTCACCAACTCGGCCAACACGTTCTACGCCACCAAACGGTTGATCGGCCGTCGGTTCGATGATGCTGAGATCAAGAAAGATCTAGCGAACCTCTCGTACAAGGTGGTGAAGGCCTCGAACGGGGACGCCTGGGTGCAGGGTAGCGATGGAAAGGTGTACTCACCCAGCCAGATCGGTGCGTTCGTGCTGATGAAGATGAAGGAAACGGCCGAAGCGTACCTGAACACACCGATTAAGAATGCCGTCATCACGGTACCGGCATACTTTAACGATTCGCAGCGTCAGGCCACGAAGGACGCCGGACAGATCGCCGGTCTGAACGTGCTGCGTGTGATTAACGAACCGACGGCGGCCGCTTTGGCTTACGGTATGGACAAGAGTGAAGACAAAATCATCGCCGTGTACGATCTGGGCGGTGGTACGTTCGATGTGTCGATCCTCGAAATCCAGAAGGGTGTGTTCGAGGTCAAGTCAACCAACGGTGACACTCTGCTCGGAGGCGAGGACTTCGATAACCACATCCTGGACTATCTGGCACAAGAGTTCAAGAAGGAGCAGGGCATCGACATTAAGAAGGATGCGATGGCCATGCAGCGGTTGAAGGAGGCCGCCGAGAAGGCCAAGTGCGAGCTGTCCTCCTCGGTGCAGACGGACATCAATCTGCCCTACCTGACGATGGACGCCTCGGGACCGAAGCATCTGAATCTGAAGTTGACGCGCGCCAAGCTCGAGACGCTGGTTGGCGATCTGATCAAGCGTACGATCGCACCGTGCCAGAAGGCAATGTCCGATGCGGAGGTAAAGAAATCGGACATCGGTGAGGTGCTGCTGGTCGGTGGTATGTCCCGCATGCCGAAGGTACAATCCTTGGTGCAGGAAGTGTTCGGTCGCCAACCATCCCGGGCGGTCAATCCCGATGAAGCGGTTGCAGTGGGTGCTGCCGTACAGGGAGGTGTGCTGGCGGGTGATGTTACCGATGTGTTGCTGCTCGACGTTACGCCCCTGTCGCTTGGTATCGAAACCCTTGGTGGTGTGTTTACGCGTCTTATCAACCGCAACACCACGATTCCGACGAAGAAATCTCAAGTTTTCTCGACTGCCGCCGATGGTCAGACGCAGGTGGAAATCAAGGTACACCAGGGCGAACGTGAGATGGCTAATGACAACAAAATGCTCGGCTCGTTCACACTCGTCGGTATTCCACCGGCACCGCGCGGTGTACCACAGATCGAGGTTGTGTTCGATATTGACGCCAACGGCATCGTGCATGTGTCTGCACGTGACAAGGGAACTGGCAAGGAACAGCAAAGTAAGTGTTTAATCAACCAACCTGGTGTTCTTGTGGGGTGTTGTTCGTCCAGGGTACTAATCGGTGTCTGGTGCTTGATTTCTCCGCAGTTGTCATCCAGTCGTCTGGTGGACTGAGCAAGGATGAGATCGAAAACATGGTTAAGAACGCCGAACAGTACGCACAGGCCGACAAGCTGAAGAGGGATCGCATCGAAGCGATCAACCAGGCAGAAGGCATCGTGCACGATACCGAGAGCAAGATGGAGGAGTTCAAAGATCAGCTACCAAAGGAAGAGGTAAGAGAAGAATGGGAAGAAAGATAAAAAAAGGAATTCATTTAACATCGGTTTCCTTTGTTTCATTTTCATCGTTACCACAGTGCGATAAGCTACGAGAAGAGATCGCGAAGGTGCGGGAAGTTCTTGCCAACAAGGAGGAAGCCGATCCGGAGGAAGTCCGCAAAACGACCAGTGCCCTGCAGCAGTCATCCTTGAAGCTGTTCGAGATGGCGTACAAAAAGGTACGCCGAGTTGGAGTCTATAAATTTAAATGTGCCCTGCTTGTAGTAGATACGGTTTTTAACGAGTCTGTGATTTTTTCCCCCCTGTTACAGATGGCTTCCGAGCGGGAGGGTAGCAGCGGTAGCAGCAGCAGCACCGGCAGCAGTAGCGGATCGGAAGAGGGCGAGAAGAAGGAGAACAAAAACTAAATCACAATACCACCTCATACCATCAAGGAAAGACTCAGAGTACTGACAGTGGCAGCAGCAGCATCATAAGCGAACCCAGTAACCAACGCCGTTAGGAAGTAGAAACCACAACTCTCCATTCGCATTAAGTGAACCGGTTGATCGGTTCGGATCGGACGTGAACACAGAGGCAGTGAAGTGACGGAGCTAAATATACGTTAAACTATCGAATCACCCGAGATTTTGTGCCCCCTCCCCGTTGGCTTACGTTTTGCCCCACCCAAATTGCTTCTCGGTAGTTTGCGTACGCTGCGTGATTAATTCTGCGACCCCCTCGCTGGGTTCATGTTTTCTTCTCTTCTTTCCAAGGGCATCTTTTGGGAGGATGGAAGTTTCTTTGCTGTAGTCTTTTCGTAGTAGGCAGAGAAAAGTGCGCATTTTGCTGAAAGGGAGTGAGGAATGCAGAGAGATGTAGAAGACGTTGAGTTTGGAGCAGGATATTGCTTTGAGGTCCCCGAGTGTTGTTCTGGTTTCCAATCCGGAAGAGTTGTACTAAGTTTTCGATGGCCATGCACATACACCGAGGCGCACCGAGCAAATGGGAATGTTCCGAGGTGCTCTTTGGATTAACTTTAAGCAGTAACAGGTGTATTGCGTGTTAAGGTAGTTGGACTCGTTTCCTTTGTAGATGCAATAAAATAGATTTAAACAGTTAAATAGTGTAATTCCCGCTCGATTTTGTTTGATTTCGATTGCTTCTTCACTGACAATGCATGTTCGGTGGTTTTAGGACTGGAAAACTATGAAATGAAGATGAAGATTATTGGCGATGCAGTTTATTCCTTTCCGATAAGAGCACCTCTTGCTGCATAGTATCACTCTGCTTCTGTTTGGATCTCCTGATAAGGACAAAGTAAGTAGCATGTGTCGGCTTAACAATCCAGTTAGATTAGATTTCAGTCAACAGAATACGCGTTTTATTGCACGGTTTAGAACCGATAAAATGTGATGGCAAAAACCAATTCCATAGCAAAATATAGTAATCTCTCTCCTCCCAGTCTATCACCACAAGAACACATCACTTAAGGTTAACCTTCACTCGACTGTAGGCATTCCCAACGACACCGCGCAGATTCCAGATGTTGGAAAAGGTTTCCGGTTGCGTGTTGTAGTTGGAATCGACCGCTTTGGACCAAATTTCGATCGGTCCCTTCTGTCCCGGCCGTACGGGGATCTGGGCAGTCCAGAGCGTCCATGACCAGTGCCGGCCTGGACCGGTACCTTGCTCAGATTCATCCAAGTTGGCCACGATCCATGTTTTACCGCCATCCGCTGTCAGATCGACCCGAATGATCTCAGAACCACCGCCAGACCACGCATAACCTTTCACCGTCACGAACCCATCCTTAGTGGCCGCCGCTAGCGTTTCACCATTCGCTGGCACACAGATGGCCGATGTGATCGGCATGTTTTGGATGGCGGGTGCCGATTTAAAATCCACCGTATCCCAATCCGTACTAGGGCTAAACGATTTGTAATCATTCTGCTGCCAATGGGAACCGCTCTCATCGCGCGAAACCACAATCCGTCCCAACCATTTCACGTTCCGCGATCCAACCACACCCGGCACGATCACTCGCACCGGGAATCCATGGTCACGGTTTAACGGTTGACCGTTCATTTCGTACGCCAGCAGTACATCCCCGCGTGGATCCATCGCTTTGGCCAACGGTATTGAGGCACCGTACGGTGTGCTAGTTGGATCGGTATCGAGCCCCTCGAATTGCACGTGTCCTTCCTCTTCACCATCGCGTACACCGGCCGCCAGCAGCACATCCCGTAGCCGGGCACCACTCCATTCAGCATTGCCAACGGCTGATGCTCCCCACGGTAGCCCTTTGATCGGTTTGATTTCCATCATTTCGCTGCGCCGATTACCACCACACATGATCGTTGCCGTGACGGTGTGCTTTGGGAACCGGAGCAGATCACCGAAGCGCAGTGTTTTGGCTTTTCCCGTCTTTTCATTGTCCAGCTCCAGTTCGTAGCTCTTTATGTCCACCTCCGGTACGGGCAGATGATTGCGGACGTAGAAAAATTCGCTAAAATGTAGGCATTCGTTAATGAAGGGAGTCATTCCCAAGCCGGAAACGCGGCCTTACTTCGGTGTCAGGAAACTATCGACAAGTACCGATGCTGGCGGTTCGGCATTGAATGGTTTCGCTGTGGCCGCCTTGAGGATGGGATGGCGTTTCGGTTCCGCCGACCACGGATCGTGAAGGTCCTTCGTACCGATGGCTTCGTCGGGCCGTAGGTTTCCGATCCGATACGTTTCCAGCAGTGTCAACACTTCCTGCGTGTTGTGCTGCTGGAAGATGTGCCAGAACGGATCGATCGCTCCGCCGGCGGCCAGCATTACCTTATCGCTGCCCGGGTGCTTCGGCACGAACGTGGTAATATCGTAAACGCCGATCCCGTACGTTACCCAGATGCCCGAGGACGCTGAATTGTGCTTCCCGATCTCATCCATCGTGTACTCGGGTAAATCGGGGCGCCGGGTATCGTGCAGCTTGCGGACCTGGTCGACGAGCGATGCCGGTTCCTTCGCATAAATCTTCGTCGCATCTTTCTCTGCAAAGGAAGAGTGCCAAGTGATAACGCAGTTTCATTTTGGCTGGGCATTTCACCGGAGACTCACTTATCTTCTCCGTTATCAGATACGTCAGCAATGATCCACCGAAGATGACGGCTGTCGTAGACAACAAATTATCGCCTTTCGAATCATCACCGCTTGATTGATGACCCCCTCCTTGTGAATCCGATTTGCGGCCAACTGTTTGCTCTCCTGCTTTGCCGGTATGATAGCCGCCGGTGTATGCTGCCCGCTGATAGGAACCTGTATGCAGCCTGCTGTTGATGCGAAACGAGAAAATAACCAGCGATGGTTTGTCTCAGAACGAACGAGAAAAAGAACATTTCGCGTACATACCTATGCTGGCGAAAAATCTGCCTCAGGAACATGGTTCTTTCGATGTCGTTCTTCCTTGCACAGAAACCGGTTTACCGGAATTTGCCGTATCATACGTACGTACTCGGGCTGTAATAACGGAGATCGCAGCAGCAACCCCAAGAACGGGCAGTTTCACTTTAGCATCGAGCTACGTTCTTATCAAAACAGTACTAAACTGAAACTCAAAAGGTACTAAACTGATAAGTGATAACTATCTAATCATGTTCGGGCTAAATCCGCCTCGCGACACTAGAAAACAAAGCTACTTTTTTGTACGGTGCACAACCAATTTTGAGAAAAAGGGGTAAAAGATTAATAAAAATGTAAAAAATGAGCCCAACTGAGCAAATTTTCGATGCAGTGTGACAATTTCGTTATTGCTGCGGAAAAATTCAGCAAGTGTAGAAACAACCGAAGAATCCACACAAACTCGTTATAGGGCCAAAATAGGCAAGCTAAAAGGTCTTAATGTAGCCTCTTTTTTACTGGCCGTCCACACCATAAATATACAGTGTCGGACATAAGTTAAGCAACTGGGTTAAGGTATATGAAAAAGTGTTCAAAAGTTTAGTTTTCAACCAAACTGTACAATTTCCGACTCAGCTACTGAAAAGGGTACCCATTTACTATATTTTAGGACGATTTTAGTTATTGATTTTTCTTAGAATAGCACATTAACAAGAAAGTTTCAAAAAAGTATTGAATGTTGATGCGACATAAGTTAAGCAACTGAAAGACATGAATGCGTATTTGCTGATTGTTTCAGTATTTCTTTGTGAATCCGTTATTTTTAATTACAGCTACACTTCTTTTGGGCATAAATTCAATCAATTTGTTGATCGTTTCCTTCGGAATTTCACTCCAAGCCTTGGAAAGTGACTCAAACAATTCAGTACAGTTTCGGTATGAAACATTCGTTCTTACTCGGCGAATTACAATTTCTCACAAATGTTCGATTGGGTTTCAATTGGGTGAGTTGATAGCCACGATAGAACTACAATTTTGTGATCTAGGTTGATTTTTTTTTGCATTTTTGCAAGTATTGTTCGGATCATTGTCGTGATGATATTTGCAATTCGAAGGCAATAGTGGCAAGCGTGAGGAAGCATCACATTTTCCATGATGTCTCTGTACATTATTCCGTTGATAATCCCTCGTATTCAATGAAAATGTCCCATATCTTGCCCAGAGAAGCATCCCCAGACCATCACACATCTTCCGCCATCTTCAATAGTGTTTTTGAAATATTACGGATTTAGTCTAGTACCAAGTGGACGTCTAGCTCGCTTCATATCATCCGAATTGAACAGATTGGATATGGATTCATCATTAAACAACACTACTTTTTAATATTGAGACCTCCCCGGTCAAACAACTCATCGTAAAATGAAGTTGTACCTTCGTTGTTGATGTACGGCTTTTTTGCTGGTTTGCAACTGAATATCCCACCATCTCCCAATCGACGCTGAATGGTCTGGGAGCTGATATCCAAGCTTAATTTATTTCTTATTTTCATTCCTGATGCAAACGCATCTTTGGTCGAATACCATTTGATAATGCGGTCTATTTTGGGTGAGGTTTTTCAAAGACGAACAGGACGCAAAGCCGTTTCAACAGTTCCTTTTGCCTTGTACGTGTTATTAAATTAGAAACTACTGATTTGTGTATGCCAAAAGCTTCACTAATGTATTTCTGAGAGTTTCCCTGAATCGCTAGGTTCATATTATTTTTGTTTTCAATCGATAGAATGGATATTATGCGACATTGTTCCGTATTGAATGTAACCGAGTGTGTTGGGTATTCATAGGCAAAAAGAATACTAAAACTTCATAATCCTTGACAGATTTAGCAAGCTTACAAGCCAATAGACTAATACTAGGCAGAAATACTGCATGTGATGATCAATATCTTATTATTTTTTCCCCAAAATTGCCAGTTGCTTAACTTATGTCGCATGAAAAAATAATGCTTTTTTGAAACTATCGTGTTAATGCGCTATTTAAAGGAAAATTAATAACTAAAATCGTCCTAAATTATCGTAAATAGATACCCTTTTCAGTAACTGAGTCGGAAATTGTACAGTTTGGTTGAAAACTAAAATTTTGAACACTTTTTCATACACCTCGACTCAGTTGCTTAACTTATGTCCGACACTGTATTTGGCAAAAAAAATTGGGTCTACGAGTGTCCACACTACAAATTTATTTGCCAAACATTTCTGTGAGTGCCTGAGTGATCGCTCAAAATCGGGCCAAAATTGGGACATCGGTAATGGGCCGCATTTTACCAAAAACCCCAATTTTCTTATCTCCAACAAAAAAATGTTTTGGTTTCATATCCAAAACATGTTTTTGTTGGAGATAACTGAAACAAGCTGCATGCAACCGCCGCTCACTTGGATGCAAATGTCACTCATGGTAACCCACGTAGCTGCAAAAATTTGGAGTTACTTGTTGGGCTCCGCCATACATTATCCCCAAAAAATTGGTGGTGTGGACGGCCGGTTAAACGAAAGGCGAACGGAAACGAGAAAAGAAGTGAGTTTACCTCGATGCACCAAGCTTAATTTATCCTTTACGGCGGCAAATAAATTTGTAGTGTGGACACTCGTAGACCCAATTTTTTTTGTCAAATATGTTTATGGTGTGGACGGCCAGTTACAAACGATTTAAATAAGTCATTCTGAGTGATTTTGATTCTGATTTTATACATGATCGTTTCAGAAAACAAACCAAATATCTTGAGATGCGCTTAATTATGCATAAGGTGGGAGTTTTCAAACTTCTGTACCTTTGTTAGCTTCGCTTCGATTGATTGAAAAGTATTTTGTAATATTGTTCAAAGGTGCCAGCAAACATTTGGATAATCGAGATGAAAAGATGAATTAGCAAAAAAACAAAATGCTCTAGACTAAAAGATTTTCTTTCTTGGTCGCAGAAGAATGTACAAAGACAAGCATAGCAAGGACAGATGTTGAAGGTATCGCAAAAAGAAAGACACTACCTATCATATTTCTTAAAACAATAAGAGCGATCCCTCCATCGCATTATTGCGCACCATCCATCGCATTATTGCGTCAAAATTTCTAAACCTGAAGCAGTGCACATTCGACTGATGCTACTGTTTTTGTATCATTCTTTACATGTGGCTGTTTTTTAGGCACTTCGATAACACTTGATTGATCAATCGCTTTCAGCAATAATCAATAAAGTATTTGTGTGATCGTGTGATCAATGTACACCATTTTTCATAATTAAATTTATGCTATTCTACAACCCTAATCGCTGTTGTTGGTGCAACATGAAACTATCTCTAAATTGTGCGACACTCCAAACACAATTACGATATGTTTGCTTTCTCCACGGCCCGATCACGGTCACGTTTATGTCACGAGCACCAATTTACATGCTCCGAGCATGCCAGCAGCTGATCATAATGTTTATCATGCACACCGCGCAACACCAACACATGTGAGATCGCCACGAGGATGGGGACACAGATCAGGTCAGCCGAATTAGCGGCCGGTGTCACACGGTTGGTTGAGTGTTGGGCCGGTTACTACTCCTGCCTAAGTACCGGCCTCTCTGGGTTAGTAGCTGGCCCCATGGTGGCATTTATTTTTACTTCGCTACGCGACAATTCCCCAACCGAGACCGATCTCAATCGTGGTTGTTGCGCACCGATCGGCACCGCGGGAATAGCTGGTGATCACTAGCGCGCAGTCATCATTTGTCTGAAGCCGCGTGGATATGTCTATCTGGCCGTGGCTTAGAATAAGAACCTTTGGTGTATTCTAATCAAACGATATCCCCTCGAAGTGTGTTTTGAGTAAACGAAAGTTGTTCGCCGTGGTTAAGAAATGGCGACCATCGAACAGCTAGGCTACAGTGCCTTTTTCATCGCGCTGACCTGCATTTTTGCATCCGTCGCGCGTAAACTAAACGAACGTTTGTCGAAGGATGGACTAGTGAAAGAACTGTTCTTCGAGGCGATAGCGGCCGCCGAATTGTGCGGATGTTGTTTCGAGCTGATCATCGGTACGCGGAGCTGAGGGGTTCACTTTGCGGTTTTTTTTGTTTCTCTTAAGTGAGTTGTTAAGTGTTTCTATCGTGTGACCATCTCATTACAGTGGCGGACAACTTTGGTGTCGCAACGTATGCCGTGTTCCTGTTCGCGCTCACCATCTGGTGGGGCCGTTGCTGGGGATCGGCCACCGCCTGTCCCTACACCTATATGGAACAAATTGTCGAAGGTTAGTGCAAACATCGTTATGTAATGCGTCCCGTTAGGTCCACTTTGATCGTCGAAGTGATCGTTTGGCTTACTTCACCATAAGCAGTATCGGAATGATCGGCGCGAACAGGTTGGCAAACCGTGGTCCATGGCCGCTCGCTAACCTTTTTCAGCTGCATTGCAGCTTTGCTTGGCATCCTCAGAATACGGGAAGCGTTTATTTTTAACTGCTTTCACCATTCTCCCGCCTTAAAATAATGCACGATTGCGAGACGGTTCTACTTTGCCAGCGTCCGGAAATGAGGATTTCATTATGGCGCGCGCATTCGCGAGGGTGTTTGCAAACAACTTACAAGCCATAGCAAACATTACCTCGTGCCTTGGAGTTTATTTATACTTTTTTTTTAAAACCGAAAATATTGCAAGTGTTTAATAGATAGCGTAAACACGTGGAAGGAATGCAGAAATAGGTAATGGCATAATAAATTCTGCCACACACAGGATTTATGATACATGGTAATGATGTACGAATAACTTGGTAGTTTGCTATTGGAATTGTTCTATTGCGATATGCAACATCCGTGATACATTATGATATCGTCTGGATCCTAGCTAGTTCTAAGGCAAATGGATTAGGATATTTTGGTTTTTAAAAATGGTAATGTTAATTGCTTAGCATAGTTCTTAATTCTTTTATAGTTCATGTAAAAATACTGGCGTACTTCAAGGACGTTTTGAATTCATTTAAATCTATGAATTAAAAGGAAAAGAATCTAAAATCTTTGGTTGTTAAATGTATCGCGTACTACAAATACACACTGCATTTCAATAGGCAACATCTGAATATTTTCTTGGGCATGCTCAATATTTTTTAGTGACAGTCCATTATGGATAACAATATTTTGGAATGATTGTAATTTTTATTTCCTGTCCTTTTTCCTTTACATACTTTCTCAAACAAAATTATATATAAATTATTTTGTAGTGGTTGAGCATGATGTCAAATGAATCTTGAAGGGCCTATTAAAATCATTAGATGACTTATGATGTTCGCCAGGCCATGACCCCCTGTATTCCCATGGATAGCGATAACTTAAAGGCTATTTTTGTTCAATTATCTATCCAGAGACGTGGCCAGCGCTGACTAAGAGTGTAACAATGGATGTTTTACTTTGGACCATGCTGTGATTATGATGAATGTAGTAATTTTTAACGAATGTATAAAGAACAGTTTATTAGCTTATGCCTATAGCATATTTAGTTAAGAGTATTCAATATATTTTTAATATCAAAACTCACATTCATATTAGGCTACTTAATTTAGCTTAAATGTTAGCAAACATATATATTTAAAGCTAATAAACCAACAGCAAAAGGCACTAAAATTACTACAAGGAATAGGCGATATGAGAGTCATTAGATTGATTAGTTTTTGTAAATAAATATTTATTAATTCAATTGATACTCATATCGCCTGTTCGTTTTAGATTAATTTAGTCCTTTTTGCTTTAATTTAGTAGCATCGAATGTTTTTTGTTATAGAAGGCTTTTAATATTGTGGTGCATTTTCGTTTCGATTTTTCTATTAAAAAAGTAACATTTTAGAATAACTAAATGGCAACCGCTATTGAATTAGCAAAACAATAACAGATATCCTATCATTTGCGATATTTTTCCAGGTGAGGTGAGCCTCAAGGAAGCGGCGCTGAAAATCTGGGCTCAGCTGATGGGCGGCTGCGCTATATTCCGCTACGTCCAGCTGTACTGGTGGCTGGAACTAGCAGAAACTCACCAGGGACGTGCGTTTGAAGATTGCAAAGCTGATCTACAGGTACCGGAGTGACACAATTCCATGCTGCTGCTGCTGATAGATAATGAACTATGCACCCATTCTATTCCCTTTCCCCCATTCTCCGCAGGTCAATCTCTACTTGGGAGCGTTTATCGAAGGTTTTGCGACGCTCTGCTGTCGGCTCGCTTCGAAGGTGATCTCGGAGAAGGATGCCAAGTTCGGGGCGTTCATTGACTCCTTCATCGGTACCAGCCTGGTCGTTGCCGGTAAAGGGAAATCCTAGCTGAACCGACCGGTCTTCGTCATGCATTTAACGCACAGCTATTTTCGTATTTGCAGCTTTCAACCTGTCGGGCGGTTACTTCAACCCCGTGCTGGCCACCGCCCTGAAGTGGGGCTGTGCGGGTAATTCAGCCCTCGAGCACATCATTGTGTATTGGATTGGATCGTGCGTTGGTGCCATTCTGTCCGTGCCCCTGTTTAAGACCGCCACCTTCCGTGATCTCTTCCTGACGGCCAAGTCCAAGTCCGACTAAAAAGACCCGGCATCCCGGCGGGCCGAACCGAACGACAACGAAAGCAAGACACTCTTTTGGACCTTTGGACATACTCAGAACAAGCTTCACTAGTCAAAGTAAGGCGTTCGATTATGAGCGATGATAATTCGTGTTTTTATTGTTTTTAGAATTGTGATTTTATGTCCACGCGATACTGGCAGGCCCCTCTCCCAAGTGTGGTGTGAGTGCGAGTAATGAATCCTAGAGGTTGTGGTGCATTTTTCCGTCCCGTTGTTAAATATTTATGCTTTGAATTATATCGAATAAGTTAGCCGTAGTGCTATGCGGTCGAAACACTGTGACTGACACACCTAGAACGAAATAAAGGAATGCCGATGCACGACTCAGAAGCCATCCAGCATGTTGCCATCGTAGAACGGCAGATCGAACCACTGCCACGTGTCCGAGCGTGAGGTATC
Source organism: Anopheles darlingi (assembly GCF_943734745.1). Taxonomy (NCBI): domain Eukaryota; kingdom Metazoa; phylum Arthropoda; class Insecta; order Diptera; family Culicidae; genus Anopheles; species Anopheles darlingi. The sequence continues at coordinate 26,664,433 of NC_064875.1, read as the reverse complement.
GAGAACGTATCGTACACACCGACGCAGGAAGATTCTGTCGGAAGAGTCCGGAAGTCAGTCAGTGTCCGCCAGCAGTTGGTACACTATCTAGTGCTTACTTGTTGGTATGTTCCGCGCAGTCCACTATCGGATGCTGCTTCTTGTAGCACTGATCGCGAACGGTGAAGTAGAAATTACCCAGTTTGTTGGAGAACGTCGTGTTCACGCGGTGTAAACACTGCTGAAAGTCACGATCACACTTGCAGTGTAGCCTTATGGAATGGAAAGAGGGTTTAGATCCACGTTTAGAACGTCTTGAACCCCGCACACATCGTTTGATGCATGATAAGAGTAGCTCCCCGGGTAGCTGTTACCTTGTGAAGTAGTCATCATTTTTGAGGCCATACTTTGTCTCACCAGAGGGTATGTTATCGCAATGGTCGTGCTCACGGCAACACTTGTCTACCTCGGAGTTGGAACCCAGATCTTCGTAATCGCTAGCCGTATTACCGGGTCCACACCACTTGGTACCTTAAAAGCGCCGTAAGTTTAAAATAATATGGCTACACACTACATTCTACTACATTTCAAACTGATGATGATTTCCCCGTGTACGTACCTGGTACAGTGAGATTTATTCTCTCCTGGGTACGGTTAGCTCGTGACTTGCCCTGGTCACCGTCTCCTTGCTCTAGCTCGTTGTCGATGTCGAATGTTTCGGCATTTTTGTACAAATGCTTGGTACATCTCACCTGCAGCTCCGCGGTTAGAACTAGAAGGAAGTAATAAAGTAGCTTCATGATTGCTACAGAATAGAACGCTAACAGTGCATCTGGGAAGGGGCGGTTCGCATATTTATAGTGCTGCTGCTCGTTCCGGACCCGTAGTTTGTGTCAGGTTGTACTGGAGATAGTCGATAGTAGGAAGGAAGAAACCCCGTTGATTCGCTGATATCATCATACCACAGACTATGGCATTACTATTCGACAAGTTGTGTGCAAAAAAAGCAAACTATTAACCACATCGGTGAGCAGTGTTGGCGCTGCGGCGGTCGCCTTGGCGCAATGATAACCTCCCGTGGAGTTGACCCAAAGACACGAACCCGTTCAGGGCGTACGACGAGCGTAAGGTACATATAACGATATGCCCAACCGGCGCTTTGGATTACCTGAACCGTACATTTTCGGTGGGTAAAGTACCAAAAATTGTTTGTTTGCGGAAGTAATTCCGTAAGGTCACACGTGGAATTTTGAAAGTTCAAGTTGAATGCGTCTTTGCTAGAAGGTCAGTGGGGGTGTTTTTGAATCGGTATTGTTTTTGATTTGGTATTTTTGTATTAATTCTTTTGATAGAACACTTAATCAAAACTCGATTATTCGCTTCGATGTAAAGAATTCGAATAAAAGATTGAATTAGTTTTATCGTACAATTTCCAAATGTAGATATCTAACAAATAGTGCGTGTGGTAATATTGAAATTAGTAACCAAAAATGACTTACCTCAAAAGTGCATCGAGCGAATAATGCCGAAAGTAAATTTTATCCATTCCACTTATTCTTAGAGAATTCTTTCTGATCGCGTTTCAACACTGTATGACGCTGTTTTATTTGTTTTCTGGTGTACCATCTTTTTGATGGTGAAAAACGCAGACTACGGAGAAAACGAAGCCTAACAAATCTTTTTTTTTTGTCAAGATTGTAACAAACAAAATGTTAACTCTGCTTAATAATGTGGATCATCATCAATCATCAACACGCATTAACAATCTACTCATTAGCTATTTCACATTCAGACTACTACAGTCTTCATTCTGATTATATTGAATGGATTTTGATAATTTTATCATAGATGATCGTATGATAAAATATTTACTTAAGATCTTGATTTACCAATTTTTATAATCTTCAGTTAATAACATAAGAAAATACCGTGATGTTTCAAACACAAACACTGTGATGTCATCGGTCACTTTAAAGTAAGTCCATATTCATTCAAAGCAAGTGTGAACAGCGTGTTCTAATCACTAAAGCATATTCACGATCACTAGAATATTTTTTTAATGCAAAACAGACAAAAATACAGAAGTATTTTTGTTCTAAATTGCTTAAAAGCCATATGACTTCTGGGGGTAATTTAAATGTCCAAATATTGCTGCAGTTTTTCAGCATACTCTTGATTTCTAATACATACTCTCCCAGTAGTTCAGTTTCAAGACGATCACAAGTCACACATTTCACGGTGCGTGCGGTTTCCCATAAAGATACACCAGACGCGGCACCAGTTGCGCTATAATGATGATCCTTGGGAATGGTTTGTGCTTTAGTCACTGCCACACAGCCCTATCAGCAGGCTGTATGTCAAGGTCGGCAAAGGTCATTGCCGCCTTATGCAAATGAGGGTATGATAACCGAACATTAAACATATCTTATTATTTACACAAATCCGATCAAGTTTATCTCATAAAGAATTCATTTTCCTCAGATACTTGACAATACATCAGGCAAACGCTTAATTGGTTCCTTAAATATGCATATCTTGCTGTTTAAAAACTCGACCGAAATAATCATTGTGCGAGGATACAGCCCTGGAAGTACAGACATTATAGTACCTGTTTGGATTGCCGCCTGTCAAACGGTCCGAAGCCATAAAATGGCGAATGGAAAACAAAAGCGTACGCATGTGCACTCGCGACGTCGCCGAAACGAGCCCGCTGATAACAAATGTGCGCAGGAGTGGAAGAGAACTATCGCGACGGATGGCATAATTTTTGTCTCACTCCAGCGGCACCCCCAACCTACTAACCGGTTGTATCATCCCTCGGCTACTGGTCGCCTGACTAGACGCAGGACCGACAGTGTCTGTGGGCCACCATTGCGGGATCAGTATTTCAACCGTACGTTCCAGCCTGCGGACGGTCATTTTCATTTCGGTTCCCTCTCAGTGCACCCAGAGTACTACTGCTGCTACCACCATTTGCTGCTGTCGTTGCGTTTTGCCTTTGATATTACCCGTTGTGCGTAGCACTGTGCGTGGCCAACAGGCGGCCACCGGATAGGCGCGTTTGGAGAGGAAACGAAGGAAAACGAAAAATTAAACGTAACACGAAACCACCGATACGCCTTCGTGCGTAAATTAGCCCGTAGTTTTCGCTCCTCCAGTTTCTCATCGAGCGCCTCGTGTACCTCGTGCAGCCACTCGCCGGGGGCGGGTTGTTAGATAATTGTTCCCTGCCAAAAACCCACTGAAGTCGAGGAAGAAGAAGAAGAAGAAGAAGAAGAAGAAAAAGACTGGAGGCAGGGAATAGGAGAACAGAACGGAGGGTGCATTTGCAGGCTCGCCGGACCTCATCAGGGTGTGCTGGCTGTCTCTGGATTATGTGATTTTGTTTTTGTGACGAAAATCGAAGGGCTCGTCGGCGAGCCAAGAAGGTATTAGTCAAGACTGAGCACTGAAAACATCATCATCATCATCAGGCACCTTTGCGCAACAACCAGAGTAGGCGTTTAGCAACAACGAAAACGAAAACCCGTACGAGGCATCGCAGCAGTCCGCTGCCGATTCGATTGTGCAATCCTCCCAGTGATAGTATTAAACTCATTCCATTCGTCGTACTCTAGGATACAAGAACTACTAGTGAAACCACTACTACCACTAACCAAGTTTTAGATCCCGACTAGAACGCTCGAGAGCAGAAGCCGGGAAAGTCGATACATTGGAAGTATTCTAACTTAGGATTAATAGCGTCTAGTAAATTTTTTGGAGCAAAAAAAGAAGAAGAAAAGAGTCCCTCTGACAATATTAGCGAATACAGACACACAAACACACACACAGTCTTACTTAGCGAGAGACACATACGTAGACCAGTGTACACTCACACACGTACGGGCCACAGTGGCAACGTCGTGGGTATAGGGCAATAGGAGAAGTATTAGGGCTGCTACGGGTTCTCGGGTGCGTTAGCGCGTCCCCGTTAGTCCAAAAAAAACCAAAGGCTCCGAATCCAAGAAGAGACTCCAGCAACAGCAACATAGTATTCCGACAGCGAGCGTAAGAAAATGCCGGAGTAAAGTATCCGGGTCACTGCGTAAACATATTTAACGCGTGGCGTAACGACAGTCACGGGATTCCGGCAGAACAGGACACACTGCATAGGTTTAGCGGACGAAAGTAAAGTTCGCGGTGCGGATTGGGGGAACACCAGCCGCACAGCAGCAAGTAGGAACGTCCACATCAGATAAACAGAAAGCGAGAGAAAAAGATAACAAGACAGAAGCCCTCAGTTCCCTCCTGCCTGCCTGCCTGCCTGCCTTACTGTTTGCTCTCCCGTCATCCCGGACAAACGAAACCCCCCGCGACAACCCCCACACCGTTAGTCCAATGAAACCAAGTTTCAAGAACGGAAAGTTCGCCACATCTATCTACGAAAAATGTCTTTGCCAAAAGAATGGAATCTCCAGGTGAGTTGAACCGGTTTGACGGGGTTTTTTGATTTTCTTTCGGCTCCTGCTGCTGTTTTCCTTGCGTTGCTTTCCCATTTTACCTCTCCTTCACAACAGCAGAGGCTTTCTAGGGGTGGGTGTATTTGGGGGGTGGGTGTTTTTGGAGGGGAGGGGGGGTTATTATGTCCTACTGCTGATGCTGATACACAGTACACGGTTCGCTGAAAATCGATACCCGATTGTGGAGAAAGAGAAAAGGATGGATGGAACGCGTAGATGTGACCAACTCATCCACTGTCATCCCGTTTCGCATCCGCGACCGAAGGGGATGTTGTGAAGAACCTGCGCAGCAACCCGTCGTTGCCGTGGTTCCGAGAGAGAGAGAGAAAAAGTAAGAGAGAAGAAGCGTGGCTCGGCGGCATTGACTCGAGTACGACACACAGAAATACTAACAACAACAACAACAGTGGGGAGGGTATCAGCAGGACAATCCGAACCACATGACGTTCGGTGGAGATGATTATGAAACGGATACTTTTAGTACCCATTTCGCCAGCCCGAGGCTCGAGGTGGCCACCGAAGCGAAGGATCCGACCTTCGGAGATTTCCTGCCAGAGTTTCGCCGGAAGTTACGACAATACTGGCTCGCCGACTCGGTAGCTCGCAATTCCTGCGCCCAGGCAACTGTTAATTAAAAGCCCATGTCAAAAATCCTCGGATTGGACAAAGGATCTCGGATGCTGCCGCGACATTGAATTTCATTCTGTGTTGGCCGTTGGCGAGCTTTTCCTTGTGCGTTGGCCTACTTTTGCGCCCTACTGCTTATTGTGTGTGTGTGTTTGCCTGGCCTAGCGACCAAAGCAACCAGCGACCACCAGAACAAAGCGGGGTCCCTGTCCCTTCCGGCGAGCTTTCGGGGCTTATAGTGCTGGATGCTGCTGCTGCTGCTGCAGTACTGCAAATGTAGGTCACAGACACCTAGCTTCAGACGAGGGCGCGAGACCGACGGTGTTCACGACACTGGGTGATTAGGGTAGTTCGCTGGCTGCATTGTTCTGCAGGACAGGACCACGGCAGACTGCCGAGTAGGAGGGAACGCAGGAAAAATGATGTCGGTTTTCTTCCTCCTTCTTTCTTGCTCATAATGTAGTGGTTCTCAGTGTCATGTTGTGGACAAAAAGGATTCGAATTCATCGACGCGGACAAAGCGATTCCATCGAGTGAACGCTCGACTACTCGGATCGAACACAAAGTAGTTCGAGACGACAAATCTAAAATGGTGGCCGATGGTTTTGTGTTTTTGTGGATCGCAGTGTAGTAGGCGAGTTCGAATTCAGTATTCAGGACCGTTAATACTTGATGCACGCTACTCACCCTACAGCTGAGGGCATTGCCGTCAATTACTGGAACAACTCTCCTGCTGCTGACGTTGTCTCCTTCACTCCGCACTATTGATCGGTTGTCGTTTCCGTTTGGAGAGGAGTAGGTGAAAGAACATGGGATACAAGAACTCACCAGTTCCGGGCGTTCCAATGTGCGCACACAATCACACTCAACTTGGCAGGTAAACCGGGGAGTACACGGGATCTACGCGGGATCCTTACGGGTGTGATTCTGTGTTGCGTGTGTTTTCAACGGAAATTGTATACCTTCCTTGCGGTTCCTTGAATTTGCTTTGGGCAAAACCTACTACGTACGCACGGACTGGCCGGTGGACATCACATAAATCTATCCCCGAGCTGGAGACGCTTTTTGGGACCGATCCAACAGAATGCCCTACTCCATGGTCTGTGCGCATTGACATTATTGAATCTGGTGCACGGCTTTGGGAGGTGGGGGAGAAATTTCAATTTGTGGCTTCGGCGGACAACATCCTGTTTGCCAGCTTGTTCGGTGCAACTCACTGCTGGGCTGTTGTGTTCGACGAGTTAATATGCGTCTTTTGGCTTCCTGGAATGTCCAGGATTATGGTTTTACTTCTGGGTGTTTTGTTTCTTTGGCAAATGTCCATTTAGTAGCATATATTTAAATGCTTTCTATTAGTAGGATTTGCTGGCAATACAAAACATCTTTCCAATGTGTAACTGAACTCAGATGAAATTTTAATGGAAAACATGAACATAACTTCACACGGCAATGCGACAGATTGTAATGACATCGGTGACATCGTTCGTGTAAATGTTACAGGGACAGTAGTTAGTAGAGAAGCCCGATAACTCCGGGCTGCTTAATTGCATATTTGGCTATCAATGCGTCAATGACACACCCCCGGGCAGGAAATCCGGGCTGATACGGGCACTGTAATTCGTTCTGGCTGCAATTTGCACCTCACAGCGGACTTGGTTTTGCATTCGTGTCTCATTGTCGTGTTGTTTTCTGGCTTTTCCACACAATTTGTCCAGACAAGCAGCTCAGTACATGAAGTTAACATGTCTTTTGCATCTGTCCAATTTACTGATTCTTTGTCCTTTTCTTGCATCAGCAGTTGTTGTGCTTGGCTGTTGTATCGATCATGTTCGTTCACGCATAAGCTTTTTCGTAACATTGGGTAACGGTTGATTGCCTGTTTACTTCATTCGATTGATCTGATTTAAAGGAGACAAAGATTGCAATGTGAACATACTTTAGAAGTTTTAAATTGTACTTAAATACTTATGTCTGTTTAGCGTTAGCAAAAATATTGTTAACGACTAATAATAAATATAGAATAATAAAATCTCACGAACACTTTTATTGCAATAAGTGTTGTAACGCTTAGTTGAATAAGAGTAATGTATTAGTCACCCTCTCAATTGATTTTTCGAATGTTATATTTGCTTTCGCGGTGAATTCGAGTGAATATAGTACTTTTTTGATAACCGATTTCGTTAAAAGCAACAGCTCGATTAATGCAAACCGATTGGATTTGTGAAAAAAAACATTACACACTTGAAACTTATTTCTTCTTGAAAAAAGATATAATATGCAAAATTATAAGTATCATTATAATATGCAAACAATTGCATTGTTGTTTTAACAATTCTGAAAAACTTCGATTATGTTACCTTCTTCTTATGACAACATCTTTTTTAAGGTCGTTATAATTTTAATGATTGTGTTTTGGAAAAGTCATACGTTTAGCATTCCTAAACGAGCTTAACAACTATATGGTATCCAAGCATAGAGATTAACCTTCAATCTATCTATCTCGATTTGTACATCGAGTATGATGGGTTTTAATAGAATTTTGTTAACTTTTACCCACTCATGAGTATTGCCATCTCATTGATCTGCTCCTACAGCTCGAAAAATAACTTCAAAGGCAAAGAAACCGCTTTCATAAATAAAAAATGTTGATTTGCAATCAACAAAATGAGCAAAAGAAGATAAACCCCTTAATACTGCAGAAAAAATTGAAGAGCCTGCCGGTTATTTTGGCCTTAGTGCTTTTAGTACAATTAAACCCTGCTCCCTGGCCAGTACCAAGGCTGGCACCAGTCGGCAGCAGTGGGCTACGATGATGAATCATTAAAATGTAGGAAATTTCCAATACAATCAACATTCCGGACCAAACCGACCCACGGTGACCGATCACCATCACACACACGTTTTCACATGCACCTCCTGCACTTGAGCGGTGAATTTCCCATTGGCAGCGGCACCATATGGAACCGTGAACAAAGGATGTAATTGCAATTGCTAACGATGACATCAGTCGGAAGTTTCCCCGATAGCGAAGAAACGAGTTAAGCTGAGCTGACATTGAGCCGCCGACTGTAATGATGCTCACGACAAATATCAATGAAGTTGCAGTTACCCGTTGGCATGTGGAACCCCCGTACGGTTGGATGCAAGTGCATCCCCCCACCCCAAAGGGGCAATCGACAGCTGCACGATATGCGGCAAGAGGCATCGTTGCCCTCGGTCGGTCTTCGGTTCGTCCATAGAAAAGTGCTGTCAGTGTTATTTCCTCGTTTTTCGATCCAGCTTTTCTGTCCCGGTCTTCGATCAGGGTTGAAAAGCAATCAGGCAAAGAGGCGGTAGGTATTCGCTGGGTGCGAGAGGAGCCTAGGAAAGGGGATCCTTAGTTAACGCATAGCTTCTCATATCGAGCATCCGGCTTGAACTGGCCCTGGCCGTGAAGCGAGGCCGTACAATCCGGTCTTATGTTCGTCCCCCTTGTTCTTCTCTTCTGTCAGGGCCTGGGATGTTTCTGTGACAGCTTGAAATACGTCAGACAGTGGAAGCCGGTGCCGGACGTAAGAAGAATGGCTCCGGTTGGCAGTATCGTGGTCCATGTGCCGGTATCCGTGTTGTGCCCTTGAGATGGATGATTGGTTGGGAGAAAATTGAGCCATGAGTTTGCTTGTTTCCATATCCTACCGTTTCCACTCCAGTCCAGGACCCACACTAAGCGCCACGCTTTGCTATCCGGACTGTAGAGCGCCAATCCGTTGTTAAATTTAGACCGAACGAAATGGAGCGAGAGTTTGTTAGGTTATGATGCAATAAAATCGAAACGATTTCAAATTAACAATAACTTTCCAACGAACTTGCATGCGCTCTGCAAACCACACTCACGGTTGGTTGCACGGTTGGTTGGCCGGAATTATCTACGATACGAACGTGGACTCTCTAGGACTCCAGCACATCAAACCGACAACTTGTGACAAAGTTTAATGAGCAGAGCTATTCATTTCAATCAGCTCGCAACCTTGAATCTTTCTGGTCGTGTATAAACAAACTTTTTGGGTGTTTTTCTAGCTCGTCCCTCAGTCCATCGGAGCGCGCACCGGGCGGATACATGGGTGACATGGGGACATACGGCGAGGGGTTGTCCCACGACAGTTTAAAGTTTTGTCGATGGCTCGTGGCTGAAACCACGTGGGGATGTAACCAGAAATTGCGCATTTTCTCCAAGACCCTCGCGGATGCCGCGATGCCAGCGAAGGATATCCCGAACGAACCGCGAGCGGGTTATCGATTGGCTACCGTACATGCGACTTCGGATGAGTTTTCTTTCTCAAAACTCTGCTTTTCCACAGGGTCGGGGACGTATTTTCACTGGCCAATATTGTAGATTCGTCGTAGTTTGACAACATTATTTGGCATGAAACTGTTTCGCTGCTATGCTGCTCCACTGATCCGTGGAGGCGCCCAGTTTTGCTGTCTCGGAAATGGAGGCGCCCAGTATTCCAGTCGGTAAAATGGAGACGCCTAGTAGCTGGTACTTTTGTTGATATTTTTCTTCAACTAAATGCAGCACGAGCAACATGGTTTTCGTAGTAAATTATCAGCAAAACTGCACTTTAATAAGTTTAATAAAATTAATGCAGCAAATGGCAAATGCGTTGTAAGAATTGGCTTAACGTAAATAGTATTTAGTAAATCGAATCACGCAACCATAACGTTGATGATTGTGACATTACGCCAACGCCCGGGAACAAAAATATCCGTGGAAAATGGTATAGCGTTTAGGAGGGATTAAGCTTAATTCTTTTTCCAGTATCGCGTGTCATCATTAAGGGTGGGGGGGAAGGCACAAGAAAGAAAGCAAAACATCACCAGACCTTTCCCCGCCTGTCATCACGTCGTGTGGTTACGTTATTGATTAAATATTTCAAACATTTCGATTGTAAGATTAACAATATGAAGGGGCATAGGGTAGGGATGGGGAAAGGGTGATGTACAAAGTTATCGTGAAACTTCAGCGTGCGCTCTTTTTGGTCCTCTTAGCCGGTACAGTTTGATTAGAGCACGGTCTGACGTGGGATCGCTATTCGTCGAATGTTTATATTAGGAAAAACCTTGAGACTTGTGGTGATTCATTCTAACCAAGTGGACGTGTTTGCATTCATTTTTTACCAAAATAGATATCTCCTAAGCACTTGTTGCGTCTGCTGGTTTTTAAAATATTGAATTAATAGAAGGTGATATCACCAATTTTTAAAGCAGTGTTGATTATACCACATTTCGTAAACATAAACCTATCATTTTTCTATTGTATTTACGCAATTTGTGTTTTGTTAGTAACTCTTTGTAATAGTCTTTGGTCATTATCATTGTGCACTTGGCCGCCCATGATTAGTATGGATTTTACGTACCTTCATATTTTTTTTTCTATAAATTTAACATGCGAGGGGATGTTTCACTTTGTTGTCGATATATTGTACTAGGCTTGTTGTTTGGCATTATTTTTCCAGTTTTTGCCCAACGTCAACTCCAAAGCTAGTGGTAATTCGTATCAAACATACGATTAAACAACACTTACAATAGCACATTTTGCCGTGTTCAAATCTTCAGTTGATGGTTATTTAGAATGTCAAAGCAATTCCCAACATATTTGTCAACAATTTTTGTTGGTTTGTGTTAAAGATAGTATACAAAGTCCACCGTAACTTCCAACGCGCCAAAGTGGCTGGAATTCGGATTCGGTTCGTTTCGAACTTTGTCTTTCGAACGCTTTCGAAATATGTAGGATGTCTTTTGGTTGATGATAACACTTACGTGAAAGTTAATTTTTATAAAATGCTGCCAATACCAATAAGTTCGATCAATATCGATTAGTCAATCAACAATCAACATCAATAAGTTTAAGTTTAGAAAACAAGGACAAGCCATTGGAAAGCAACTGCTTCACCATCGTTTCTGACAATGCTCCAAATTGTGAGTTCAGCAGGATAGTTTTCATTCTCAGAACCATTCGTGGACGCTACCAATGGTTGAAATTCCTAGAAGCGTTCATGCAATAATCATTTGTATTGAAATGGAACATATCCACTCAATACCGATACGAGTGAGTGGCAGACAAATTTAAAGCATTGCCACATCGGAACAAAAAAGCAAAAGTCGTTCCAAGCAGCACAGGGAATGAAAATTTAGGCAGAATGTGTTGCGCTTTGAAAGTTACGTTTTTTTTTTTTCCTAGAGAGAACAATTTGGGTCACGAAGTCCTGGATTGCAAATAAAACCTCGCAACCCACCGCCCATGCTTTCTCTGTCTGGGAAATGAAATTTATTTAATGCAGCATCCATGCAGCATCGTCTGGTTTGAAGTCGCGCCTCACAGTGAATCGTGGAATGTTGGCAATCAAACCCGTTAGCGCATTACTATTAATCAACATTCGTGGATGGGTAGCCAGCAATTCTGTTGGCGTAGGACGTCTGGTTAATTGCTGGCTAGCGCGTGCTTTTACGGTCAAACCTACGCGTCAAACCACTAATGTTCCAAAAATCCTGAAGGTTAATTCAGCAGTTTAAATGATGTAGATGTTATGAAAACAAATGTCTCACTCTGAGTGACACTAACCTGGTGGGAATCCGGTCTTGCTTTGGTTCCAGGCATCGCAGGAGTGTCTTGATCAGTACCTCCGACCCAAAAGCCTGTTCTCGGAGGATATCGAAATACCGGTGCACGAGGAGGACAGCCGGGGACTGTTCGGCGGTGTGTACCATCCTTCCATCCCGGACCAGCGATGCCGGGCCCCGCTTAATGCCGCCCTGCTGGCCGAGTTCGAGAACAGTGGTTCCCTGTTCTCGATCCAGTCCGCACCGGTGGTTACGGCCCGCACCGAGTCTTCTGCCGTTCTGCCGCCACCAGGGCACGGTGGCCAGCCACCAGCGATCACGACGATGCCACCGGCCACGGTTAGCCACGGCAGCAGCACCAGTGGCAAGCGCGAACCACCAGAAAACGGTGGCCCCGAGCCAAGCGCCAACGATAACGCGAGCCTGCTGGACCTGTTCGGTGGACCGCTCCAGAAACGAAGCAACGCTGCTGGCGGCGATACGTTGTTGCGGCCCTCATCACTGGCCCTGGATGCGCCCTTTAATCCCATCAAAACGCACACAGGTAGCACTGACTGACTGCGGCCGGCAGGCAGGCAGACAGGCAAGAGGCAACTATAACACCCATATGCACTTTGCCCCCCCCCAGTTGAACCCCAACCATCGACCGAGCTGGATGAGGACGATAACGAGAACCTGCTGACCGTTTCGAGTCTAACCGCACGGCCGCTGATAGCCAAATCTCGTGAGATACGGAGCAAAAAGTAAGTGCAGCTGGCAGCGATAGGCGCCCGAAGACGGGAACGGTCCACTAACCCAACGCAATCCAATAACCGCCTACTTCCTACTTCCAGGCAAAAGCTTCATCTGCAGCGACAGCGCAAGCAGGTTACGTCCGATTCGAGCGAAGACGATGACGATGGACCACCGGACGGTGGGTACGGTTGGATTATCGTGTTCGGTGCCTTCTCGGTGCAGTTCTGGGTTGCCGGGTTGGTCAAATCGTACGGTGTGCTGTACGTCGAGATAATGGAGAACTTTCCGAACTCGTCGGCCACTACCGCCTCCTGGATACCGGCGATACTGTCGGCGCTCTGTCTGGTGCTGGCACCGTTGTCGAGTGCCCTGTGTCAGCGCTTCTCCTGCCGTATCGTCGTCATCATTGGCGGGGTCTTCTGTGGGCTGGGGCTCACGTTGAGCTACTTCGCCACCAGCCTCTACCATCTGCTGTTTACGTTCGGTATCCTGACGGGCATCGGCGGAGGCCTCTCGACCACTCCGGGCATCGTGATCGTCTCGCAGTACTTCGAGAAGCATCGTGCCCTAGCGAACGGCATTACGATCTCCGGTACGGCGGCCGGTAGCTTCGTTTTTCCCATGCTCATCGAACGGTTGATACACCTGTTCGGATTCCACGGAACGCTCCTGATACTCGGTAATTGACCTTTGTGTGTGTGTGTAGGATATACTAGGTGTATAAGTTTAAATCCGTCGTTTTTTAGTTAGTTTCATGTATTTTTTGTATACGACGTCATAAGAATTCTTCATTTCGTGAGGCAAACCACTCGTCAAACTATTTTTCGACCTTTTCATACGAATCAAAGTGCTGTACGGCAATCGCATGACCCATCGACGGAAACAGGTGATAATCTGACGATGCCAGGTCTGATAAATAAGCGGAATGAGATAGAACGTCTCACTTGAGTGTATCAAAGTAATTTTGGACCATTTTTGTCCAGTACGATGGTTCCGTTGTCGTAAAGAAATATCGACTTCTCATGTCTTTGTGTCGCATAACCTGGCATTTTGTCACGTAAAGGATGGTGCAGTTTGGTTAGTTGTTTGTGCTAGTGACGCGCATTAACCTGTTTCAGATCATAGTAGCCGACACACAGCTGATCCCTCCAAATGAACTGCATCCTCTTGTCCAAAGCGATTTGGTTTTTGGGGGAAAAAGTTGATGGTTTGCTGGAATCTATTAAAGATGTTTTTTGTTTTGGATTCTCAATGTACTACTGTGTCCAAAAAGTAAGGTGACATTGGATGTATTTTGAAAGTTCCTTAATTTTTCTTCCAAATAAATTTTTTTGCCATCAATGTAATCCCTCCCAGACACAATGCACTTATGCCGACGAATTTTCCAGTTTTTTAAACACGCGAAAATATCGTCTTTAGGAATGGCCTTCAGCACCTTTTTCGCAGCGGCTTGAAGCAGCTCTATCGTGTCAAAACAGTGTCCCCGGAACGTAATTTAGGGCTTGTCTAATAGCCAGAAGCCATATGTATCCAAATCAGGCGCATACGGTTTTATCGGAACGATATGAGTGAAAATATTGGCAAAAAAGTCACAGAAAACCAACGAAGTGTTAGATGGTGCATTATCGTGATCGAACACTGACGCGCTTAAGATGAAAAACATCCTTCCAAATGTAATTAACGGATATGTTTGATATGCAAATATCATCAACAAAGTCTCTTGTTGTTAATCGACGGTTTTCCAACACCAAATCTTTGATTTTTTGAACGTGAACTGCATCGATTGTCGTTGGTGGTCGTCTAGAGCGTTCTTCCTCTTCAAAACGTTCCCGACTCTCCTGGAAGTCTTTCCACCAAGTGTAAATATTTTTTATTGACGTAGTATCGTCACTAAAGACATTCTGTACCATTCGCATTGGTATATTTGCAGCAGAAAAAATATTTTTAATTCAAATTCTTTGTTTAAAAATTTGCGACATGGAGAAAAACGAAGAATGCACTTTTAGTAGTTCACAAAAAAATACGTATCTCAAACACTAGTGAATATTTTGACGTGAAACTTGCCATGGTTGTCAATAACAGTGCTGACAACATATAAAAAATACAAAACTAAAGATATCCTTTTACGCGGGCAATTTGGACACCGTGTCACCTTACTTTTTGGACACAGTAGTATATCCAATTTTCATCGCCAGTCACCACAAGATACAGAAACGACATTCTGTTTGGCCTGGAGAGCAGAATTATGCAAGTGTTACGACGTCGCTTCATCTAACGCTCAATTCATAGGTTACTCATTTTTTCATTTTCATTTTCACCTTCACCATGGCAACGTGTGAAAATGGCTGGTAGAGTAGCTCCTAACTACCGCCGAACTAGTTTTTGCGATTTGGTATCATCCTCATCCAAAAGAGCCTGCAATACATGGCCTTCAACTTTTCTGGGTCGATTTTAACGCTTTTTGTCGCTCGTCTCAAAATGGCCGTCTTCGAACCAACGAACGCAATGTACGCAAGTAGTTTAGCGATAGCGCACTCTCACCATAGACTACAAGCATTTGATGCGGTTTGGGAGCCGATGTATTAAAATTAAAGCAAAAAATGTAGAGCTTCCCGAAAATGCTCGTTTTCTTGCACAAAACCAGGCATGAATATGCAAGGAAAAATGTATGTTTGGACATGAAATCATTTATGATGTGCGCTTGGTGTCGATAACAGCTTAATTTTAACGCTTACGCCATCTATCAGCAAAGCTTATACGCCTGATACTCATTTGACCTATATTGTTAATCTGTTCTACGTCCTGGACCTACAGGTGGTTGCATGCTGCACGTGTGCGTATCGGGAGCGCTCTATCGGCCCCTGGAGAAGAAACAGGAATCGAAAGATGTCACCCAGTTCTCGTCGCGTACGGACTTTCGCGAGAACCTTGGCCACCTCAGCTCATCCGAGGATCATCTGAGCAAGCGCTGCCTGGAGGATCTGTTTCTGGACGATCAGAACCGCAACAGCCTCACCATCGACAGCAAGTTCGGTAAGTTCGCGGCCCACCGACGACCCACCCCCCCCGGGGAGTTTCTGTACGCGGTGGTCACAGCCGTACCTATCCGTACCCCTGCCACCGTACCCTTCGTGAATATGCTCTTACTCATCACCTTTGCTTCTGCGCGCAATCTGGATCTTGAGTTCCCTCCTCCTCGTTTATGTTGTCGGTTATGAATACACACATACACGGACACATACACACACTCGCGCCAGCTAGCTCATAATGTCCTGTTTTTGTTTTTGTTGTATCAAATCCGATCAGTCAATACGTTTCAGTATTTGCTTTCACAGCCTGTGCTGCGGTAGTTCTCGCTGGCTTTTCAGACGGGTTCGGACGGATTAGACGTTCTGTTTTAGTTTGTAGGTGGACAATGGTTGTAGTTTCACACAGACACAGACACAGACACGTACACACACAGGCAGCAGAGTTCTACCAGTTCGTTCGGGGTGCGTTTTAGTCTTTCCAAGTCTCGTTGTTAGTAGAGCAGCGTTTCCGTCTTTTCGCTCTGTC